>NW_027189140.1:1088991-1223991 GCF_040958095.1 Procambarus clarkii
GACAGGGCCACTTTAGTTTCTTATGCCCCAGGACGTGGCCACTTCAGTTTCTTATGCCCCAGGACAGGGCCACTTCAGTTTCTTATGCCCCAGGACGGGGCCACTTCAGTTTCTTATGCCCAAGGACGAGGCCACTTCAGTTTCTTATGCCCAGGACGAGGCCACTTCAGTTTCTTATGCCCAAGGACGAGGCCACTTCAGTTTCTTATGCCAAAAGACGGGGCCACTTCAGTTTCTTATGCCCCAGGACGAAGCCACTTCAGTTTCTTATGCCCAAGGACGAGGCCACTTCAGTTTCTTATGCCCCAGGACGAGGCCACTTCAGTTTCTTATGCCCAGGACGGGGCCACTTCAGTTTCTTATGCCCAAGGACGAGGCCACTTCAGTTTCTTATGCCCCAGGACGGGGCCACTTCAGTTTCTTATGCCCCAGGACGGGACCACTTCAGTTTCTTATGCCCCAGGACAGGGCCACTTCAGTTTCTTATGCCCCAGGACAGGGCCACTTCAGTTTCTTATGCCCCAGGACAGGGCCACTTCAGTTTCTTATGCCCCAGATTGGGGCCACTTCAGTTTCTTATGCCTCAGGACAGGGCCACTTCAGTTTCTTATGCCCCAGGACATGGCCACTTCAGTTTCTTATGCCCCAGGACAGGGCCACTTTAGTTTTTTATGCCCCAGGACAGGGCCACTTCAGTTTCTTATGCCCCAGGACAGGGCCACTTTAGTTTCTTATGCCCCAGGACGGGGCCACTTCAGTTTCTTAGGCCCCAGATCGGGGCCACTTCAGTTTCTTATGCCCCAGATCGGGGCCACTTCAATTTCTTATGCCCCAGATCGGGGCCACTTCAGTTTCTTATGCCCCAGATCGGGGCTGTTGGATATTTCCAACACCGAATACAACACTGTTGTATTCTCATTACTTATTACTAACTATATTAATTATTGTAGTAAGTAAAATTAACAACACGTAGAATTCTCATGTACTAATAATTTCATCTGTGCAGTAGGTTAGAATTCTCATGTCACCCGACGCCAGTATTGCGTCAGATTTCATTACAATAAACACATTATATCCAATGTATGTGAGAATTAAATTCGATTCTCCATAACTGAGGCATTCTGTATGATAACTAATTACCGATGATTTAGCCTCCAACTAAAAGCCGAATAGAGCGTCAGAGTCATAGCGATTATCTAGTAATAAAAGTTAACGTCACCAGTGAATGCCATGGGGAGACATTAATTCCTCTCCCTTATACGTTTACCATCTCCAAATTGGCTAATAATAATATTTCCCTCTTCTAAATAATAAACCCGTCCAGTCTTCAACATTTCAAGCGTAAATGCGAGAAATATTATTGTTCGTGAAAATAATTTATTTTATGAACGCGGGACGCGGCTTGGGTAGGGGAAGTTTAGCAGTACACGTGGAGAGCCGCTCAGAGGCAGACCTGCGCATACCGTACTCACAAGGAGACGCCATTGCCCAGCCATTAGGGTAGACGTTATCCATCCTCAGATGAAAGTCGCCACTGTGAGGCGTGAATAACCTTGCAGATAATATCTTCTACTGGTGCTGGTGTCATATAAGGAACCTACTTAACTTGGTTCTGGACTACACGTGACCGGCCAGTGAAGCGCGCCACGATCCAGGATAGGCCTAGCCAGAGCCTGGGGACGCGATTTCGGCAATCTTAAAACTTATACAGTGCCCTTATCAGCTAAGTATATTCCCTTTATTGGATGCATCTTTTAAAGTGTTTTGTAGTAGCTGGGTGATTGTCCGTTACGACGCACGATAACATCTAATAACAGGTGATTAAATTTTGTCACCTGCAACTCTCAATTTCTTGAATATAGAGATTCAGTAGTTAGTTGCTACTGTAAATATTTGTCTTGCAGCACGTGAGAAGAATTCTCCCTGCCGCCTTCTCCCATGTTAATCCATCCCATTCGTCAGCCAGCCGAGTCCAGAGAATTAGAGGAAACGTCGTGGCTTACATAAAGAAATCGTCTTTAAGCTAAGATTCTTTATATTCTTTCATGAATTTATTGTAATTGCTTATATGCAGAATTTCTTAGGATTGATGTGTTTTTATTGTGACTCTCATTACTATACTTATAATCTATGTTTCCATGTATGGTAATGACATTAGTTTCACTATAATTCATAGGATTAGATTATTATTATTTGAATTAGTGAACGAACCACACTAGTTCCTGGACGTACTTACCTCCAGTAATAACCCCCCAATGTAGGTGTTTGAGGGTTTGATTTATTTAATTATACAGCCCATTAATTATTTCTATGATCATATTCTCTAGTATTTTATCCATAGTTACTGGTTCATCTAGAAATTATCTAATGATCAGAAATTCTCAGTTTCCCTCTTTACTATAAAAGCGGGTGGTCCTTCGTAATTTAATTTACTACATTAATATTTAAATAATCAGATTCAAGCCCCAAATATCCCACATTATGGTCCTTATCGAACCGGATAGGCATTAAATCTATAATTAAAATATTAACCATTAATAACTAATCCTTGTGTGATAGAAGCTAGACTAACTATTTAATTAATTGTGTCAACTAACAATGTAACACATCAGTTAGCCTAGATCACACTAATATATTGCTACTTTCACCTCATGTATAAAGTAGCTTTAGTGGGTCATAGCCAATTACCCACAACACTTAGACCTATACCTCACACCGAGGTGAGAATCTTTAGGTCACCAGGAGCAACAGCTCATAACTTTTACAATAACACCACCCTAACACCTGCGTTAGAGTGGCCTCACCATCTAACCATTATATACTTAGGTGGTAATGACATCCACCCCACTCGTCATCCAGCCGAGGTGATCAAACACCTCAAAGCCATAATTTCTTCTTTCAAGCTCATCAGTGAATCAGTAGTATTCACATTAGTGGAACCTCGCCAACCAAGACAAGATAATCGTTGGGGAGTAACCCCAGAATACTACCTGAGAGCTGCTAAGTACATAAATTTCAGGCTGAAAAAACGAGTGAGATTGGATGCCACATATATCCAATTTACAGCCAGACCTTATAGACAGAACCTGACCAAAGATGGTGTACACTTGTCAGGGGAATCTAGGTTGCATGTGGTTGACAAGTTAATTAACACCATCAACCATCACAAACGGCTGTGGCTAGCAAGCCAAACTTAACTGTACATAATTGTTCACCTGTGTGTGCAAGAGCACTCTTATAAAACAAAAAAAAACAAAAATACAGCACAATTATATTCACCTTACTGCACCACAATAATCTTTACCCATGTTATTAGGTAGAATTTAGGCTGAGATTGTGCTGAATTTGGTACAAGCCCAGACTAAATAACTTTATAGTTCTTAGTTAGGAATTATTACGACTAGACCTAAGCTAGTCAGTGTTGTATGTATTATATTATTTGTGCTGACCCTATACAGGGTGGGATTAATTTTTGAGATAACTCTGATTGGAGTGTCTCCATAATATTTCTCTTGTATGCATTATTTTGTGTATCTATTTTGTGTATTGCTGGATAATCTCCATTAACTCTGATGGTGATATAGATGAGCTAACCGGACGAGAACTAATGGTGAAGTTCAGACAGTGCACAAAATATCTAGCTATTTGTTGTTAGGTAGGTAGGTACATTCAACCTCAAGTGAGGTAAAATATAAAGTAGCCACCTTAAATTAGGCTATAATTAATGTTACTTATTCACTAATGAACAAGTACCCGAGCTTCATTAGTAATACATATACTAACACTGTGAAGTTTGAACCAAGCCCAACATGGCTACTCCTGAGCAATTGAGGAGAACCTACATTGGCCTTAAAGGTCATTTGACCAGATTAATTAATAAGGCTGAGGGCTTAACTAAAGATACTCCCATTGACTCTTATCACTTAGAGGCATCAGTTAGATTGGCTGATCTGAAATTTGATCAAGTCAGATCTGCAGGTCAATCTTACCTTGATCTGCTAAATACTGTAGAAACTGATCCTGATGAAGCAAGTCAAATTGTGGACGACATCTCCCATTATGAAGATGAGACTCAAGATAGAATTATCAGGCTATCTAAATTAGCCAAACAATCTGGATCCAATACCAGTAACACTGGGTCTCACTTCAATAATCAATTACCAGAGGTTCGTTTACCTACTCTAGACTTGCCTACATTTTCAGGATTAGATACAGAAAATTGGGACAATTTCTGGGGGGAGCCCCGTCGGCTCCCCGGAGCTATCCCAGGCTGATATGCTAATGTCAGACTTTGGCATCAGTCATGTGTATGGAGTTCTTAGGCCTACCGGGGACCACGGCCAGAACCGGGCCCCCTCAGAGAGGCAAGGGGAGCAATGGCCTATAGAAGCCCCCGTGTAGTTGGAAGCATTCTATGTCTGCCATCGACCGGAACAGGCACCCAGAAAGGTAAGCGCCCCAAAACAAACCCCTATTCTGGTTAAAATTGCTACCTAAAACCGAACTAGTGGATAGAACTCCCCAACCGAAAACAAGCAAACTAGTGTGACGTCACACACTGCCGCGCCGCTGTCTGCGCAGCTCCCCCCTCCCCGGGAGGGGGAAGGGGGAGCCCCAGACCCCCCGCGCCGGCTACCCACACCTCAGTTCTTGAGGCTGATGCTATAGGCGATGGTCGTGTGCTCTGGCTCCGGTGTCGCTACTGCACTGTGCTTTGCGTGTGGTGTTAGTTTTGTGGGTGCGAGAGCCAGGAGTTATCTTCAGTACTCGGGCTGCATGCGCCTAGGGCTGCCTTCCCTAGGTGCCCTGTAAGTACTGCCCTTGGGGCTTGGGGCCACCTTCCACAGGCTCCTCGGGGTCTGCCTCTGCTGGTCCGTTTTACCTTTCGGTTTTTCGGCCGCCTGTTGGGCTCTTGGGTGTTCTGTTCTCCCTTGTTACCGGCAGGTAAGAGGCAGTTTGCACTGGTAGGGGCGCAGGGTGCTGCTCAGCTTGTATTTCCCGACATCGCGGCCGGCTCTGTTCCTTGGGGTTCGCTGTCCTCTTGCGGGGTTTTGTTTTTCTTTTTGTTTTTGCCTGGTGGGGGGTTCTGTCCTTTTATTCAGTTTGTTTTTGCCCTTCCACTGTTCTCCTCGGTGGCGCCCCCTGCTAGGTCCCCGTGAGTGTACACGTCCCTGGGGTTCAGCTTTAGAAGTTTGCTTGGTAGTTTTGGGCGCCGGTTTGCAGCACCCTGCCTGGGACTACCTGAGCGCGAGTCCTCTTAAAGTAAACGCTCAGGACCCTGGGAATCCCCTAGGGGGCGCGTGGGTCCGATGGATGTGACCCCGGAGTCCCCACTCGCTGTGTGCGAGTTTGAGGGTTGCTCGGTCCCCTTGTCTCAGGGTGACCCTCATTGTTTTTGCCTCTGCCACGCTGCCTGTTGGGTCGGTGATACTTTCGACCCTGAGTCCTGTGAGTGTTGCTGCTTGCTTGTGACTCAATTTACCCAATCCTCTGATGATTCTATTCGGGTACGGGCGGCACGTGCGTTGCAGTCTAGGTTTCGTCTGTTGCAACGCGCTCGGTTGGTTGCTTCCCCGGATGCCCCGGGGCTGCCCCGCTTTGCTTTTCGAGACCCGGACTTGGGGGTGGGGGTCGCTTCGATCCTGGTTCAGTCCGCACCTCCTCGTCCTTCCCCTGCTGTTCGTTCTGGTCCCCCGCCCCTGCTTCCGGCCCCGAAGCGTCTGAGGGTTTCGGGGTCGGAGCAGGGGTTACTTGATCTCGAGACTCGGGCAGCTTCGGGGGTTGCCTCTTCCGGGGGGGGCGGCAGAGGCATTCGAGTCTTGTCTCCCGGCCGAAGCTTCAGGGTCTGACCAGTGGGCCCCCCTTCCTCCAGCTTTTCCGGCTGCTCCGTCCTTGTCTTGTGGGGTCGGGGCTTGGGGAGAGGACTCGGCCTCGGGTCCTGTGGTGACGGACCTCGAGGCTGGGGAGGGGCTGACTTGGGGGCCTTGGGCCCCGCTGGACCCCGCCTGGGTTTTTCTTCCCACTGAGCGGGGCTTATTGTTACAAGGAGTGGGGTTTTCTTTTCCCCCTCTGCGTACGAGTTGGATTTGGTGTCGGCCCCTCCCCGGGTTCGGTTCCGTGTTCCCCCGGGTACGTCGGTTCCGTCCTTCCGGAGGTTTTCGGCTTATCGCATCCAACCTGGTGTAGTGCGAGCGGCCTTTGCAGCTTACCTCCTGCGTGACCCGGATTATGCCTCGGAAATGGATCCGTCCATGTTCAGGTTTGGGACTTCGTTCCCTTTCTGGCTCCGTTACGAGGTTCCGGAGTCGTCCTGGCTAGCAGACTGCCCCTTGTTTGGTCTGGATTCCTGGCATTCCTTCTGTCGTTCCCGCACGCTGGAGTGGCGGGAAGCTTCCACGGTGCTTCAGGTTTTCCTGGGGGGTGAACTTAAGTACCTGAATGAGTGCTTGTTTGCCCCTGCCCTTCCCCGCGATGTGGGCGTTATTCAGCTCCATGTGCAGGTTCCCTCCCTTTCGGCGGCGCTCGTGGCGGAGGACTTGCGCGCCCGGGGCCTTTTGTGTTCGGCCTTGCGGTTCTTTTCCCTCCTGGAGCTGTCTTCGGATTGGCTCGTGGAGGATGTGGGGACGCTTGGGTCCGTCCCGGGGTCCGGCACCTTGTCCTCGGCTGCGCGTTCATCGGCTGCCTTGTTGAAGCTGTTCACGCCGATTTTGCGGGATGCGGTTTCCCTGTTCTATGCTTCCCGTCTCGCGTGTCGGCAGGCGGTGCTGGGTTCCTCCGTGGAATCTGCTTGGGCTCTGGCTCTTAGGCGTTCTTCACCTTTTTGTCCTCTCCTGTTTGGGGAGTCGGCCGTGGCGCAGTTTATTCAGGCTGCGTCGGCGGCTTGTCGTCCGATGTCGGACTTGTTGGTTTTCCGGGGGTCCCGGGGTGGGTCTTCCCGGAAAGGTCGTGCCAGGGCTCGGGGTTCCTCTCGTCGTGGTAGGCCTCTGGTGTCAGGTTTGGGGTTGGCTCCTCCTGCGGGCCCTCCCTCGTCTGGTCGGCGCGGTGTTCGCGCTGTGCGGGGTTCTGGGTCTCGTAAGGGTCGCCGGCCCTTTCGCGGTTTGCCCCCTTGACAGGGCGATGGGGGGCGGCTTGCGCTGTTCGCCCGCGCCTGGTCCCACGATTCGTGGGCCTTTCAGGTCGTGTCTCGCGGCCTGCGGTGGCGTTGGGTGGCCCCTCCCCCCTTTGGGGGGTCGGGGCTGGCAGGGCAGGCTTCTTCCCCTGCGCTCTGTCGAGTCGTCTTGGAGTGGGTACGCTTGGGCGTCGTCGAAACGACGTCGTCCCTCAGATGGGTTTCCTGTCTGTTTCCGGTTCCGAAACGGGACTGCGCGGACCTGCGGTTCATTCTGGACTTGTCCCGTCTGAACCCCTGGGTTCATTGCCCCTCCTTTCGGATGAATACGCTGTCTCAGGTTCAGCTCATCTTGGAGCCGGGAGCTTGGATGGTGTCCCTGGACCTCCGGGACGCTTATTGGCATGTCCCGATTCGTCCGCGGTTCAGGGACTGGCTCGGTTTTGTAGTGGGGCGTCTGAGTTACCGCTTTCGTTGTCTCCCGTTCGGGTTGAACCTGGCACCTCGCGTGTTCACACGCCTTACACGGGTTGTGGTGGCTCGTTTGCGTCTCCTAGGTGTTCGGGTGTTGGCCTACCTCGACGACTGGCTGGTTTGGGCTCCCAGCCAGTCAGCTTGCTTGCTAGCAAGGGATTTGGTTCTTTCCCAGCTCGCCGGGTTCGGGTTCTTGGTGAACTGGAGGAAGTCCCATCTGGTTCCCTCTCAGGTTCGGACTTGGCTGGGTCTCGTGTGGGACTCTCGAACCGCCTCTTTGTCTCTCCCTCCGGAGTCTCTCCTGCGGCTGCGGTCCCGCCTTCGTCTGTTTCTGGAGGGCCCTCGGGTCACCCGGCGGTTGCTCGAGGGGCTGTGCGGGAGCCTGAACTTCGCGATGGTGGTCTACCCGCCGGGTCGGGTTTGGCTTCGACGGCTGTTCTGGTTCCTTCGGGGTTCCCCCTTCCGCCTCTTTCGCGATCGCAGAGTTCGACCCCCGGGGGACTTGCGTCGGTTGCTGCGTCACCGGCTTCCTCTTCGGGTTTTTCGGGGTTCAGTGCCTTGGCGCCTACCCGAGCCCTCGCTCGATGTGTACACGGATGCGTCGTCTCTCGGCTGGGGTTTTGTGACCAGTGCTCACCAGGCCGGCCAGGGGCGTTGGGATCCGTCCTTCCGTCGAGCTCACAGTACGGTGCGGGAGTTCGCGGCGGTGTGGTTTGCTCTGGGGAGGATTCGGGTGGCCCGCGGATCGACGATTCGGCTCCATTCGGACTGCTCTCCGGTGGTTCATTGCCTGAACCGCGGGGGTTCGATGCGGTCCTTGTCTCTTTGGGGTTGGTCGCTTCGGGTGACTCGTCTGCTGAGTTCTCGGGGTTTGGCTCTCCTGGCGGTTCACGTACGGGGCGTGTCCAACGTCTTGGCCGACGCCCTGTCTCGCTTCGTTCCCCTCTCCACGGAGTGGACGGTCGACGACGAGTCCTTCTGTTGGCTTTGCCAGACGTTCGGGCGCCCTGAAGTGGACCTCTTCGCGTCGGCGTGGTCGCGGCGTCTTCCCGTTTATGCGGCGCCCTTCCCCGATTGCGAGGCCGTCGGGGTCGATGCCTTCGGCTAGACTGGTCGAGGTGGGGGTTCCTGTACCTCTTTCCCCCGGTTCGGCTGTTGCTCCAGGTCCTGACTCGCTAAGAGACTTACCGGGGGAGAGTTGTCCTTCTGGCCCCTTGGTGGCCGGCGCAGCCTTGGTTTCAGGCGCTGGTTGCTCGGTGTCCGAACCCGAGGGTTTTCCCGCGGCTCCGCCTCTTTCAGCAGATCGGGCCGGTACGTCACGTAGCTGGTTCGATCTTCTCCTCGAGTCTTCGCGTATGGTTTTTTTGACTCGAGTCTATCATCATCTCTATGGTGATCAGGTGGCCTCCTTGTTGGTGTCCCACCTGAGGGCTTCTTCTCGGCAGCAGTATGAAGTTTCCTGGCGGTCCTTCCGTTTCTTTTTGCGTCTTCGTCGTGTTAGCTCCTTGTCTGTTCGGGTGGTCTTGTCCTTCCTCTCGTGGTTGTTTCAGGACCGTCATCTTATGCCTAACACTGTCGCTTCGTATCGTGCGGTGCTTCGCCGTTATTTGCGCGCCACAGCTTCTGTGTCCGGGGACGCGCTGTGGGTTGATCCGGTTTCCCTTCTTCCCTGTTCGCGGGTTCGGGTCTCTCAGGTCGTCCGCAGGGTTATTAGGTCCAGCCAGCCTGCGGTCTATCCCCGTGCCCATGACGTTCGTAAGTTCGCGGCTCTTGCTGCCGTCTTTGGGAATATGTCTTGGTCTGATATTTGGGCGCGGGGATTTTGGCGGTCGAACAGGGTCCTGGCTGCTCGTTACCTTGTGAATGTCCCTGGGCCTCGTCGGGCCTGTGTTGCTTTGGGTCGGCGGTTGCAGCCAGTTGTCTCGGCTTCGAGTTGAGGGGTGAGCGACGACCGCCTCCCGGGTAAGTCCCTCTTTTTCTGTCTGTGGGTAGTTAGCTCCGGGGAGCCGACGGGGCTCCCGCCAGAAAACCAGCGTTGAATGTAATGAAACGCCATTTTCTGGGTGAGTCCCGGAGGCTCCCCGGCATCCCTCCCTCCCTCCGGTCGGCGGTTTTTCGCGTTTTTGACATCCAGCCTCAAGAACTGAGGTGTGGGTAGCCGGCGCGGGGGGTCTGGGGCTCCCCCTTCCCCCTCCCGGGGAGGGGGGAGCTGCGCAGACAGCGGCGCGGCAGTGTGTGACGTCACACTAGTTTGCTTGTTTTCGGTTGGGGAGTTCTATCCACTAGTTCGGTTTTAGGTAGCAATTTTAACCAGAATAGGGGTTTGTTTTGGGGCGCTTACCTTTCTGGGTGCCTGTTCCGGTCGATGGCAGACATAGAATGCTTCCAACTACACGGGGGCTTCTATAGGCCATTGCTCCCCTTGCCTCTCTGAGGGGGCCCGGTTCTGGCCGTGGTCCCCGGTAGGCCTAAGAACTCCATACACATGACATGCCAAAGTCTGACATTAGCATATCAGCCTGGGATAGCTCCGGGGAGCCTCCGGGACTCACCCAGAAAATGGCGTTTCATTACATTCAACGCTGGTTTTTTGGACTTCCTTTGAAGTTCACATTCATAAGAAAGTCTCTAGACAAGGTTTCTAAATTTTCATACCTACTTAGTCTTCTCACAGGAGAGGCTAAAAAGGTCATACATAACCTTACTCTTAATGAGAGTAATTATGAGGAAGCTATAAAACTCCTGAAGTTGAACTATTGCAACAAAGAGTTAAGTATAGCTACCCTCTATTATCAATTGCTAGATCTGAATGCACCAAATAGTAGACCAGAGTCACTTCAAAGCTTCAGACTAGAAGTAGAGTCTCTAGTAAAGGCCTTAGGTACCAAGGTTAATATACCTGGTTCTGAATGGTCTATCAAGCTATTGTTACAGAGGAAATTACCTCGAAATGTCTTGACAGAGCTCTGCTCACATTATAATACTGAGTTTCTTACTCTCGATCAAATTTTCGAGGGGTTGAGGATCACAGTTAACAGGTTAAAGACTCATGATAAAATTAAACCTGAGTCTAAACCAACTAGTACTGATATTTCAGTCAAACCTAAACAGACTCAGAGTAAGTCTAATAAACATAAATCCAAACCTGCTCCATCCACTAGGAAAGGAAGGGGAAATGTAGGTACATATTCAGTATCTCCTTCAGAGATAACCAATGACTTGTCTACTAAAGAGACTAAGTCTATTAATCAGAGAAAGTGTCTGTTCTGCAATCAGGAACACACCACTTATCAATGCTCTGTTTACCCTACTTATAATGTTAGAGTTAAAAGGTTACAGGAATTGCACAAGTGCACCAAGTGCATGGGCTCTCATGATCCCAAGAAATGTGCAGTGCCGCTACGTACCTGCAACCGTTGTAACCAAGGTGTACACCACTACGCCTTATGTAGAAAATCTTCTACACCAACCATGACCACTGGAGAGAATTCTACTAATTCTACTGCAGTGCAATATTGTAAAGTACATCACGAAGTGAATGTACTTGCTACTGAGTCAGGCAATAATACTACTTTGCCTACCGCTCAACTTAAACTAATGAACCGAAGATCTAGAATTAACACTAGGGGTCTCTTTGACCAAGGTTCACAGAAAACCTTCATTACACAACAGTTGGTAGATGAGTTAAATTTAAAACCTGCCAAAAGTGTGAGGTTAAATATTTCTGGTTTCTTGTCAAATAGTGGACCTCGTGACTACAAGGTAGTTAAAGTATTAGTAAGACTAGGATCTTCTACCAGCCCAATCCAAGCGGTAGTAGTGGATAAGATTCCTACAGACCTGCAGGTCACAGGATTAGCTCGCACTGCGAGACATCTTAAACGAAGCCGCATGAGGCTAGCAGATTATAAAATAAATTCTGACTGCCTCACAGATATTGGAATACTAATAGGCGCGGATCATTATTACAAATTTATAACTGGATGCACTAGGCAACATGGTATGAATTTGTTGTCGTCCTCAGGAGGCAAATTGCTCACAGGACCAGTGCTTTTCAGACAAGGTCCAGCGTCCACAAACCAACAATCCAATAATGTAATTGTGGCGTGACTAGGCTTAGAACAGTCACCCCTACGCTTCAGGGAAATATCTGAGGATATTGAGTCTGACCCACCAATACATCGTTTGTGGGATTTAGATACGTTAGGCATCATCCCTGAGCAACCAAGTCCTGATGATACGTGGACTTACCAGCAATACCTGGATACAGTTGTCTACTCAAATAAACAATACTGGGTAAGACTCCCATGGAAGTTGGATCATCCACAACTTCCAGTGAATTATTTTATGGCAGCCTCACAATTGCAGTCTCAATTAACACGATTGCAGAAGCAGCCAGACAAACTAAACCTGTATCACCAACTTATCCAACAACAACTTAACAATAAGTTCATTGAAGTTGTTGAACACGATGACCGAAAAACAGGTCATTATTTACCTCACCATGCTGTGGTGAAAGACTCATTGACAACACCTATTCGTATTGTCTTTAACTGCAGTGCTAAAGTAAAGCCGAGCAGTGTGTCTTTAAATGAATGTCTCCAAACGGGACCTAGCCTAACACAAAGGCTACATGACGTGTTGTTACGATTTCGCACAGGCATTTTTGCCTATACAGCTGACATCAGCAAAGCCTTTCTCCGAGTAGGGTTACAGGAGGAAGATCGTGACTACACAAAATTCCTCTGGTTCAAGGATCCACTGGATCCTAACAGTGAAATAATCACCTATCGGTTTGCCTCAGTATTATTTGGTGCTACGTCCTCACTGTTTCTTTTGCAAGCAACATTAGACACACATTTGAGGAAATCAAACAGTCCTTATAAGGCAACCATTAGCGACAACTTGTATGTCGACAATTTCCAGGGGACAACTAATGATCAAGCTGATCTGGTAGAAATCTACCATGAGGCTAACCGTGAACTGTTAGGAGCCAATATGCCTCTACAGTCATGGGCCTCAAATAATAAACTGCTTAACCAGGTAATCGAGAAAGAATTTCCAGATTATCAGGTACCCAGTAAATTAAAGGTTCTAGGCGTGGAATGGAACACCAGCACTGACGAGATGAATGTCAAGTCAGTGCAAACTGATAATTCAACCCTTACCATGAGAACACTGCTCTCATTTGTCAGTCAACCATTTGACCCTTTAGGCCTACTTAGTCCTATATTAATAAGGGGCAAACTCCTAATGCAGGAGTGCTGGCAGAAACATATGGGATGGGATGATCCGTTATCAAGTGAGTTACAAGCCAAATGGCAAATACTCTCAACGGATTTTAATCAGTTAGGTGTTTTGAAATTTCCTCGTAATGCTTCAGGACCAAACTTACCCACCAATTTGCACGTTTTTTGCGATGCCTCTGGCAAAGCATATGGTGCAACAGCCTATCTAGTTAATAGTGCGCAATCAATTTTACTCACATCTAAAGCAAGAGTTGCTCCCATCAAGAAGAGGTCTTTACCTCAGATGGAGTTAACTGCATTGCTAGTGGGAGTGAGATTGGCTCATTGCCTGATAAAGACACTCAATAATATCCACTTTGGTGAGATTGTAGTGTGGTCAGACAACGAGGCAGTCTTACAATGGGTAAGAAACAATAACAACAAAACTCCCTATGTCAGCAATCGCGTCAGGGAGATTCATGATTTATCTGCTGGATATAAGTTCAGACATGTTCCTACTAAGGACAATCCTGCAGATTATTTATCATGAGGATTGACATTAAAACAACTTGTCAAGTCTTCGCTGTGGTTCAATGGACCTTCATGGCTTGTTGGTGGTCAGTGGCCCAAACAAAAGCCACAAGTCATAGTGACCCATATCACCACTCCCATGACAGAACCAGAGCCCAGCGAATATTAGCCATTGATCCTCATCATTATTCTAACTTAAGCAAATTGTTACGAGTGACTGCGCACGTGTTTGATTTCCTTGCCAAAGTAGGAATTCGACATAAATTTCCCAATCCTATCCACTACTGGATCAAGCGTGCACAGCTAGAGACATACGGAAGCGAATTTGAGAATCTTCCAGATAAACTCACTAAGTCTCTAGGCATCTGGTACGATGCCAACACTCATAACATACTACGATGTGGAGGACGTTTGCTACATGCAAAGATTGACTTAGACACTAAGAATCCGATTCTTTTGCCTCGTCACCACATCATAACTAAACTTCTTGTCTTACATCACCATCAATATGGTACCTTACATGGTGGAGTTTTAGATACTCTCACCGATCTTAGACAAAGGTACTGGCTTCCTCAAGGTCGTCAGACTGTTAAGACAATTATTAAATCTTGTGTAATCTGTAAGAGATACGACGCTAGAGTCTGTCCTTACCCAGGACCTCCCCCACTCCCAGAAGAGCGAGTGGTTCATCTTCGTCCTTTCGAAACCACTGGTGTTGATTATACAGGAGCCTTACTCCTCACTGGTAACCCAGATAATATACCAGTGAAGGCGTACATTTGTCTCTTTACATGTGCTACAACCAGAGGCGTACACTTAGAGGTCACTCCAGACATGAGTGCTGAAGCTTTCATTCAAGCTTTCCGCAGATTTGCTGCCCGCCGATCGTGTCCTAGATTAATGATATCGGACAACGGATTTAATTTTGTGGCAGGAGAAAGTTGTTTGCGAGAAGTCTGGAACCACCCAGAAGTACAGTCAGTCTTACAAAGACGACAATGTCACTGGAAATTCATAGCACCGAGAGCCCCTTGGCAAAGTGGGTTCTATGAGCGAATGGTAGGCACAGTCAAGAAGTGTCTAAGGAAAACTTTACACCGACAAAAGGTCAGTTACTCAGAACTCCAAACCATTGTTGTGGAAATCGAGGCGCGAGTCAATAACCGCCCAATCACCTACCTGTCTGATGATTTCACCCAGAGAGAACCCCTGAGCCCCTCACACTTGATCCATGGAGGTCTACCGAGCCCTCTCATCCCTTTAGCCGAAGAGGACCCTGTAGACCCGTCACATGTGACCAGAGGAGACTTGGTGGAAAGCTACCAGCATCTTTCTAGAGTTATTAACAGGTGGAATGAGGTGTGGACTCGAGAGTACCTCACAGCTCTACGAGAGTACCACTACGGAGCTTCGAGTCCTTACAATAAGGTGCAATTAAAACCGGGACCTAGTACTCGTCGACAGTGATGGACCAAGGTCAGAGTGGCCCATAGGTAAAATTGTTACCATTCATCCAGATCGACAGGGTGTCCTAAGAGTAGTTAAAGTCTTATGCCGAGGCAACACTACTCTAAAAACTTTAGAGAAGCTGGTTCCCCTTGAACTGACTGAGCAAGAATATCAGCCAGGTCCAGTTTCCCCAGTAATTTCCGAGGACAATGATCCTGTTCCTCCAAGCAACCGCCCCACTAGAGCTGCTGCTCAACAATGTAGGCGGAATTTGCAAGCCTATTACAACTCTGAACAAGAGTAATTTCCTTCATTTCCCACTGAGATAACTGTGATGATACTACGATGTGATATCACGTAACAAAACATTACACGTCACTATGACCCAGGATATCGCATCACCGTAGATTCTGTTAGTTTAAATTGGGTGAGTTAAATACTATAAATATTGTGTAGGCTATAAGCAACATGTTTCATTTGACATGTAAATAGCAAGACTCAAGTTCTTGTAAGTCCTTGATAAATCCGGGACGTTCGTTAGGTGTGTACTAACATACTAACATATTAACATACTAATGTACTAATCTTAATATCACTTCGGGATAGGTCAGTACACCACAGTACACTACGACCCTAGAATCCTCCCCCCGGAGTTATGTTGGATATTTCCAACACCGAATACAACACTGTTGTATTCTCATTACTTATTACTAACTATATTAATTATTGTAGTAAGTAAAATTAACAACACGTAGAATTCTCATGTACTAATAATTTCATCTGTGCAGTAGGCTAGAATTCTCACGTCACCCGACGCCAGTATTGCGTCAGATTTCATTACAATAAACACATTATATCCAATGTATGTGAGAATTAAATTCGATTCTCCATAACTGAGGCATTCTGTATGATAACTAATTACCGATGATTTAGCCTCCAACTAAAAGCCGAATAGAGCGTCGGAGTCATAGCGATTATCTAGTAATAAAAGTTAACGTCACCAGTGAATGCCATGGGGAGACATTAATTCCTCTCCCTTATACGTTTACCATCTCCAAATTGGCTAATAATAATATTTCCCTCTTCTAAATAATAAACCCGTCCAGTCTTCAACATTTCAAGCGTAAATGCGAGAAATATTATTGTTCGTGAAAATAATTTATTTTATGAACGCGGGACGCGGCTTGGGTAGGGGAAGTTTAGCAGTACACGTGGAGAGCCGCTCAGAGGCAGACCTGCGCATACCGTACTCACAAGGAGACGCCATTGCCCAGCCATTAGGGTAGACGTTATCCATCCTCAGATGAAAGTCGCCACTGTGAGGCGTGAATAACCTTGCAGATAATATCTTCTACTGGTGCTGGTGTCATATAAGGAACCTACTTAACTTGGTTCTGGACTACACGTGACCGGCCAGTGAAGCGCGCCACGATCCAGGATAGGCCTAGCCAGAGCCTGGGGACGCGATTTCGGCAATCTTAAAACTTATACAGTGCCCTTATCAGATAAGTATATTCCCTTTATTGGATGCATCTTTAAAGTGTTTTGTAGTAGCTGGGTGATTGTCCGTTACGACGCACGATAACATCTAATAACAGGTGATTAAATTTTGTCACCTGCAACTCTCAATTTCTTGAATATAGAGATTCAGTAGTTAGTTGCTACTGTAAATATTTGTCTTGCAGCACGTGAGAAGAATTCTCCCTGCCGCCTTCTCCCATGTTAATCCATCCCATTCGTCAGCCAGCCGAGTCCAGAGAATTAGAGGAAACGTCGTGGCTTACATAAAGAAATCGTCTTTAAGCTAAGATTCTTTATATTCTTTCATGAATTTATTGTAATTGCTTATATGCAGAATTTCTTAGGATTGATGTGTTTTTATTGTGACTCTCATTACTATACTTATAATCTATGTTTCCATGTATGGTAATGACATTAGTTTCACTATAATTCATAGGATTAGATTATTATTATTTGAATTAGTGAACGAACCACACTAGTTCCTGGACGTACTTACCTCCAGTAATAACCCCCCAATGTAGGTGTTTGAGGGTTTGATTTATTTAATTATACAGCCCATTAATTATTTCTATGATCATATTCTCTAGTATTTTATCCATAGTTACTGGTTCATCTAGAAATTATCTAATGATCAGAAATTCTCAGTTTCCCTCTTTACTATAAAAGCGGGTGGTCCTTCGTAATTTAATTTACTACATTAATATTTAAATAATCAGATTCAAGCCCCAAATATCCCACAGGCGCCACTTCAGTTTCTTATGCCCCAGGAAGGGGCCACTTCAGTTTCTTATGCCCCAGATCGGGGCCACTTCAGTTTCTTATGCCCCAGATCGGGGCCACTTCAGTTTCTTATGCCCCAGATCGGGGCCACTTCAGTTTCTTATGCCCCAGATCGGGGCCACTTCAGTTTCTTATGCCCCAGGAAGGGGCCACTTCAGTTTCTTATGCCCCAGGAAGGGGCCACTTCAGTTTCTTATGCCCCAGGACGGGGCCACTTCAGTTTCTTATGCCCCAGGACGGGGCCACTTCAGTTTCTTATGCCCCAGGATGGGGCCACTTCAGTTTCTTATGCCCCAGGAAGGGGCCACTTCAGTTTCTTATGCCCCAGGACGGGGCCACTTCAGTTTCTTATGCCCCAGGAAGGGGCCACTTCAGTTTCTTATGCCCCAGGACGGGGCCACTTCAGTTTCTTATGCCCCAGGAAGGGGCCACGTCAGTTTCTTATGCCCCAGATCGGGGCCACTTCAGTTTCTTATGCCTCAGGACGGGACCACTTCAGTTTCTTATGCCTCAGGACGGGGCCACTTCAGTTTCTTATGCCCCAGGACGGGGCCACTTCAGTTTCTTATGCCCCAGGACGGGGCCACTTCAGTTTCTTATGCCTCAGGACGGGACCACTTCAGTTTCTTATGCCCCAGGACGGGGCCACTTCAGTTTCTTATGCCCCAGGACGGGGCCACTTCAGTTTCTTATGCCCAGGACGGGGCCACTTCTGTTTATTATGCCCTAGAATAGGGCCACTTTAGTTGTTTATGCCCCATGACGGGGCCACTGCCGTTTTGGCCAGCAGGCTGGGCCCATTTCGGTTTATTATGCCCCAGGCTGGGGCCCCCTTCAGTTCTATGCCCTTGCTTAGGCCAACTTCAGTTTCTACGCCCTTGGCTGGGCCACCAGTTCCCGGTGTGTGCAGAAGAAACTGCGGCTTCCCAGGCCGCTGGTTTATCCAGACGTGTTGTCTGCCCGGTGTAGCCCGGAAGGTACTGCGGCTTCCCAGGCCGCTGGTTTATCCAGACGTGTTGTCTGCCCGGTGTAGCCCGGAAGGTTGTCATAGCCGCTGCCGTCTTAGCTGCCTTCGTTCAGGGGTTGATGTCCAGCCGACGTTCTTCCTGTGATGAATTAAGCCGACGTTCTTCCTGTGACGAGTTAAGCCGACGTTCTTCCTGTGATGAGTTAAGCCGGCGATGTTATTCAGATGTCCCTGCCTCCTGTGTTCTAGCGGCTGATGCTCGGTTGGGTCTGTTGCAGCCGGTCCAGCTGTCTGCCCTAGTGTCCGAGCCGCCGCTCTCTTACTACGTTGTTGCTCAGTTTTGGTGTCCAGCCGCTGTAGCTGTTGGTGTTCCAGCTGCTGACGTTCCCGGCAGTCGGTGTTCTAGCTGCTGTGGGTACAGCTGTTGCTGTTCCAGCGTGCTGCTGTTCAGGTGGAACACGGTCCAGCCGCCGACGTTCCAGCGGTTGTTGGACCAGCTCCCATGCTCCGCTGAAGTTGTTCCTGATGTTCCAGTTGATGCTGTCCCATCTGTTCATGTCCATGCTACGGCGTTTCAGCTCTCGAGGTTCCAGATGCTCACGTTCCAGCCCCCGAAGTTCCAGGGGACGGGGTTCCAGCTGAAGCGTCACAGCTGACGTTGTGCATATTATCCATTCCTTTTCAGTTTATTGTATTTGATTGTATATTATTTTCAGCTTCATGTATTAATCCCGTTTTCTCTAGCGAGTTATATTCTAGCATTATTTTGAGCATAATTTGTTTTGCAGTCGCACTTTCCTTACTACTGCAGTTTCCCCTTGGCCCACTGCTGCTAATTTCGTATCTTCGGCAGCTGCTGAGGTGCCAGCTGCTGTTGTTATAGCTGTCACTGTCCCAGCCGTCGGCGTTACAGCTGTTGCTGTTTTGTTGTTTCCAGCTGCTGACATCCTAGCCCTTTTGGCAGGGAAAAGCTTCAGCTTTAGCTTTAGTTCGTTCCCGGCGTTCCCCTTAACGTTAGTTCCCAGGTTCTAATGGTCCCTAATTGACTTGAAGTGAGACTTCTACTTATCACTGAAGGTTTCCCTGGTGCCCAGTTGCCACTATTTATTTATCTTCAGCAGATATTGATGCTCCAGTTGTGACGTCCAACTGCAGGTGTTCCAGCTGCAGGTGATCCAGCTGCGGTGTTCCGGCTGCTGATGTTCCGGGGCAGGATTTTGCAGTGTACATTTGGCAACGGTTGTTCATGTTAAGTTCCTTATTTTGCCCCCTTTTTTACCACTGGTGTTTGTGTTATACATGCCACGTTAATGTTGGTTTAATGTTAATGTTAAGGTTTACCTGCTTACTTCCTCCTCCCAGTGTGGGACGTTTACTTATTCATGTATTTTTCATTGATTTCTATGTTGTGCTTGACCTTACTCTTGTCATTTCCAGTTCGCCCCTGTTCGGTGATGGTTTTAAATTTATTATTTAACAATTTAACGTTTCACGTCTTGGATTTATCAATTAATGTCAGTCCCTGGATTTTGTTTTTATCTGGTATTATTAATACTGCTCATATTATTACGGTTAACGCCAGTCATATTACGGTTAACGCCAGTCATATTATTACGGTTAACGCCAGTCATATTATTACGGTTAACGCCAGTCATATTATTACGGTTAACGCCAGTCATATTATTACGGTTAACGCCAGTCATATTATTACGGTTAACGCCAGTCATATTATTACGGTTAACGCCAGTCATATTATTACGGTTAACGCCAGTCATATTATTACGGTTAACGCCAGTCATATTATTACGGTTAACGCCAGTCATATTATTACGGTTAACGCCAGTCATATTATTACGGTTAACGCCAGTCATATTATTACGGTTAACGCCAGTCATATTATTACGGTTAACGCCAGTCATATTATTACGGTTAACGCCAGTCATATTATTACGGTTAACGCCAGTCATATTATTACGGTTAACGCCAGTCATATTATTACGGTTAACGCCAGTCATATTATTACGGTTAACGCCAGTCATATTATTACGGTTAACGCCAGTCATATTATTACGGTTAACGCCAGTCATATTATTACGGTTAACGCCAGTCATATTATTACGGTTAACGCCAGTCATATTATTACGGTTAACGCCAGTCATATTATTACGGTTAACGCCAGTCATATTATTACGGTTAACGCCAGTCATATTAATACCGTTAACGCCAGTCATATTATTACGGTTAACGCCAGTCATATTATTACCGTTAACGCCAGTCATATTATTACCGTTAACGCCAGTCATATTATTACGGTTAACGCCAGTCATATTATTACCGTTAACGCCAGTCATATTATTACCGTTAACGCCAGTCATATTATTACCGTTAACGCCAGTCATATTAATACCGTTAACGCCAGTCATATTATTACCGTTAACGCCAGTCATATTATTACGGTTAACGCCAGTCATATTATTACCGTTAACGCCAGTCATATTATTACCGTTAACGCCAGTCATATTATTACGGTTAACGCCAGTCATATTAATACCGTTAACGCCAGTCATATTATTACCGTTAACGCCAGTCATATTATTACGGTTAACACCAGTCATATTATTACCGTTAACGCCAGTCATATTATTACGGTTAACGCCAGTCATATTATTACGGTTAACGCCAGTCATATTATTACGGTTAACGCCAGTCATATTATTACCGTTAACGCCAGTCATATTATTACCGTTAACGCCAGTCATATTATTACCGTTAACGCCAGTCATATTATTACCGTTAACGCCAGTCATATTATTACCGTTAACGCCAGTTTTCTTTATTACGAGCACAATTATCTTGCGGCTTTGGCCTTCCCAGCCTAAGCTTTGTGCTGTATTAACTTTGCAATATAATAGTATTGGTTTATTACACTTTTTCTTGTTTAATTTCGGCTATTCTTAATAGACAGTTTAATCCAGTCTTACTTTGAGCACAGTTGCTTACAGTTGGACACACTACTTCTGCTGCGGTTCTCCTTGTGCGCCGTTGATGTTATTTACTATATTCATATAGTTAATTCTAACTCATATTTCTTGTCTTGCCTTGTGAATTGCAGCCTTCGCCTATTTTCTTTACCCTACACTTTCCTGAGTTGAACTTTAGCAGCCTTTTCTAGACCTTTCCTCCAGTTTGTCCAGGTCTTCCTGTAGTAGTGAATGTCTGCGATCACCTGCAAGGTGACTTAGTGTTGTCTACAAGACGACTTCTGGATGTCTGCACGATGCCTCCTTGTTGGTGCCTTCCTGTTCCAGGATGATTACAAGATGATCTCCAGTTGGCGTCAGGACGAACCCCAGACGACTCCTAGCTGCTTTTCATGTTGACTGGTGGCAATATATTATTTATTACATTATATATATTTATTTAAGTTCTGTTCTATACAGTTCAGGTTTATGGTTGCCTCACTTCCCCCCCCCTCTGCTATTATTTGTAATTATTGAGTTTATTCTGGGTTTTTCTGCTACTATATTATTGTTCCTAAGCCTACTTGGCTTATGGTCTTCGGTTTCATCGGTGGAGTTGGCCGGGTTATTCTCCACTTGTTACTATTTGCTATTGATGTTAGTTATAGTCACTTTTAGTGTTAATGATCTCATGTCAATTCCCCTTTTGGCTTCTGGCCTCGCCTAACGCCATGAATGTTGTTCCTACTGTATCATACTATTACTAATTTAAGTTCTTTATTAGTAGGTCCGGGTTTTAGTTGCCTTACTTCTACCCTTCCTCTGCTTTACTTGTTATCGTTTTCTTTGGATTACGGCTCTGTTATTGTTTATTCTTATTTAGCATAACGGTCCTTTGGCCTTTAGGGTAACGAGCACTATGCTGGCGGCGTTACTTCTCCTATTATATTATTACTTTCATTTTCTTTACTGCCATACCCCCCCTTTTGTGGGGCACTTTTTGCAGTCCTGCCTTTTCCTTAGTCAAGGCATCCGTAGTCCCGGGCCTTACCTGGGCACGTCAGTCATGCCCTCGGACGGCCCTGACCTAGGCCCCTTAGCTGGGCCAGTCCGTTTACGCCCTTAGCCGGGACCCCTGTGGAGCCCTTAGCTGGCGGGCCCACCCTACCCCTGTTAGCGGGCTAATGGTCGTGCGACCTAGTATTTTGGAAGGAGTATTTGCGCTTATCCTTCTAGTGCTTATGTCTCTCTTTTACACTCTTCTTAGTGGAACCTTCACGTTATATTTGTAATGTACTATTTATTGCTTATAAATAGTAATCCTGCTCTCCAGTTATTATCCAGTCCTATCTTTGCACTTAGACTGTTTCAGTTCACTTTCTACTTAGTATCCGCACTTTTTCCCTGTGGCTTATTGTCGTTATTTATTATGTACTAAATTGTTGTAAATTTATATCACGGTTACAGTCCAGTATTTTATTTTATTTTTATATAGAGTTGAACTATTATACGGCATTGCTTCCCAGCTCCCAAGTTTGCATTATTTGTAATAACTTGTGAGTTCATAGTACTGGATATTGCGTATTTCATGTATTAAATTTGTCTATTTTAAAAACCCTAATCGTGTGGCCCATTGTCGTTATCTTTGTTACGTTTTCTCTTAATGTATTCTAAAACCGTTTTGGCCTGCTCACCGCCGCTCATCGTGCCTGCCTCTACGAAGGGCTCGTCCAGTAACGGGTTCTCAGCCCCAGCTCCTAGTATGGGGGGGGGGGAGTATTCAAGGAAGACTGAGGACTCTGGCGGCGGCGTCACGGGTCAACAACGCAGCCGCGCCTGGATGCAGCAAGCCCGGGGCCCAAGTTATTTGTGCTATATATATCTATATTTATTAATTATTTCCTATACTAATTTAGAGTATTGCTATTCATTTTATTATTCCCTTCTCGTTCAGCATTAATTTATTATGGGTTCTGGGAGTTAGTTTACTATTTTCGACCACTTCTACGTGGCACTTTCGACATTATCTGTTAATTTTACTATATTATTATATTAATTACATAATATTTTACATATACGGATCCCTAACCTTACTGGTGACCATTTCACCTTGCCTCATATCACCAGATCTTGTTGAAGTTCTTGGGGTACTGCTGCTCTCAGAATGGTCATTGACACTCCAAGACTGAACTCATCGGCGCCTCTTAAGGCAGTTTCTTAGGCTAACTATTCAGCTCTAGCATGCATCCGGAGGCCAACATACGATGGAGATCACTGTAACGGACTCGGTTACCATCCTTATAACTGTTGTGTTCGTGTCGCTCTGGACGCAAGCATGTTGCAGTAACGCCTTAAGACCTGTTTCTTATATTTGGTTTATTGTTTTATTTATATATGAATTTGATATTATATATATATTGGTCATATAAATATTGATTATGTTGGGCTGTTCTATTGTTTTATATTATTATATTTGATTATATTTGAAATGAGTTATTACTTGCTAGATTACCCCCCCCCCCCCCCCTGGATCATCTTCTGCCTTTGCCTCAGATACGGTAACTGGTTACCCGTCACCCCCCCCCCCCCCTTTTCTTCACATGTCTGGGTTTTTCCCGCTAAAGTTCTGTCGGTTTGATAGGTTACCTTCGCTACAGTCTAGTTTCCTGGAAGATCTTATTCTCTTCCTTTCCCCTGTGAGTTTGCTCTAGAGACTCCTATCCTCTGTGTCAGTGTTCCTTTTCAGAGTTTTCCTCGGGGTATCTTCCTGACTTTATCCATTAATGACAGTTGCCCAGTTCGCTTCCGGAAATGTCCCCACCCCCCCCTCTTACAAACTAATTCCAGCAGTACCCTTAAGGGGTAGGTTCCTTGCCCGTCACGTTCCTACTGCATGCCCGTTTCTGCCCACCCTTACTGCCTTAATACTTCCAGAACCGACTACGGAAGGTGCACAAGGTACACCATTGATGAACGAGGAAAAGGGATGGAGCCCGAGGGCAGACTACTGCACCCATGAAGTCGACACCCTCACCGCTGTGGGGCGGGCCGCAGCGACAATGACGGACACGGGGTCGACCCTGGGGAGTCGGCCTCGGTGTAGGCGGCTTCCCACTTCCCACACCCGCCCTGAGGCCCGCCTTACAGGATTGGTCCCTGTGAGGGCGGGCTCCAGCGATGACCAGTCTTACGACATCGTGCACAGCGCCCCTACTTGGGTGTACAATCCCTGTTTCAACTCCCTGCTTACTCAACACAAAGCTGCTATTAGGACAATATCCAATTCTGGCCCCAGACATCACTCGGTACCCCTACTCAAATCTCTGAATATGTTAGACATTAAGTCACTGCACATTCTCTCATGTGTATTATACATATATAAAACGCTAAACTATAATGCCAATCCTGATCTCTAAAGCTTCATAGAAGGTTGTAACAGAACCCATGAGCACCACACCAGAAATAAATACAGTTTTGATATTCCTAGAGTACGACTTAATCAAACTAGAAATGCTCTACAAATCAAGGGGCCCAGAATGTGGAATGACCTTCCCAACCATGTTAAAGACTGTACCTCTCTCAACCAGTTTAAGTTAAAAACGAAGCTATACCTAATAAATTCCCTGTAACCTACCTTACCCCTCTGTTGTCAACCCATGTATGTTTTTCTTTAAAGAGCGCTGTTTGTCGACATAATTGTATTTGTGCTGCTTTTTCATCTATGTTTTCATTTCTTGTTTTCATTCTACTCATTATGCTCAATTAGTATTAAGCTTGTCATTTAAGTTTATCATGCCCGAAACGCTTTGCGTAATAGTGGCTTTAGGCATTGTATGTACTAGCTCTACCTATAAGTCAACCAATCCTTGTAAATATTTATTGTATGTATGTACCTTACCTAAATAAAATTGTATTGTATTGTTGCTGTACGACCACCTCACAAGGACATTGCATGGGGGGTACACCTTGCCCTCTACGCTCTGGATCGTCGCGATGATGCTCCGTTGGCCTCACCAAGGACCTCTGTTTAACTTGCAGCATGTTAGCTGCCTAGTAGAACGGCTAGTTTAACTTCTAACTGTAAACAGTTAGTTTAACTGTTTAACTGCCTAGTAGAACGGGTTTGGTACCTTTGTCAGTCAGGAGTAACCCGGCTGTTTTTAATGCCCTCTCCTGGGATGCGGGCACGGTTGCTGTCACAGAAACGAGTGGCCATATTCCTAGTGAAAGGTTGGCGAAGAACACTCGCCTCGCAAGGTCAAGTTGGTGGGCTCTTGCCTCTCTGTGCTCATGGCACGTCGCGATGGCGCTCCGTTGGCCTCTGCAAGGACGCTGTTTCACTCGTAGCATCTGTCTAGTAGACCCGGTTTGGTAACTTTTTCAGTCAGGGAAACCTGTCACAGCTAGCACGGTTACAGCCACAGTGCGAGTAGTCACATTCCTAGTTGCAGCGGCCAGCCGCCGCTCGCCCTTCGGGGTGGGGGGTTCCGTGCTGCTGGCCCTCACGGGATGGGGGGTGCTCCGCCGGAACCCCCAAAGTGCTAAGCCTGCAGATAGCTAAGAAATATTACCATGAATTGTAATTAGTATAAATTCAAATAATGCAACTTTCAATTACTAACTATAGATGTAACTATTAATTGTAATTGATTTAATACTTTATCATTATAATGATTATTCATTATAATTATTCTCTAATACTTTATTGTTATGCATTAGTCACTATTTATCATTCACCCTAATTAGCTATTTGATTCATTAAAAATAATTACTTATCATTATACTATTTGTTATTATTATTATATTATATAATAATAATAATTTATTTATTATTTATTTTAATTTATTATTTATTATTAATTTATTATTTATTATTAATTTATTATTAATTTATTATTTATTATTAATTTATTATTAATTTATTATTTATTATTAATTTATTATTTATTATTAATTTATTATTAATTTATTATTAATTTATTATTAATTTATTATTAATTTATTATTAATTATTAATTTATTATTTATTATTAATTTATTATTTATTATTAATTTATTATAAAATAAACAAGTCCCCAATCTGAGTGCGTTTTCTTCCAACCTCAGAAAAAAAAACACGGCTTTCCCCAAAAAAGCGGTGGGTTTTCTGAGGAAAAGAAAACGTATGTCTGGAAGCTCAGTTTAACCGCCCAAACTGCGCGAGCAACGAGCCGAGGTTATATAAGCTCTGCCTGCAGACTGGGTGGTCCCTGTCCCGACAAGCAAGCAGCTGCTCACTTACAAAACGTAAACACAGAAGTTTAGCCTGCTCAACTGTGCCCCCAGCATGGACCCTACACCAGTTCCTATCGACAACGACTCAGAGCGACCCGTCAGGGGCGTCCTGAGCCGAGGTTATATATTTCCTTAACAGCATGAACCAGCACATCTATCTATACCAACCGAAACGCTGCGCGTACTAGTGGCTTTACAAGACTGCAATTACCATATTATGTATCCTCACATTCCCAATGTACCTTCTTGTATATGCATAAATAAATAAATAAATAAATAAATTGATTTCCTAATACCAACATAGCTTCATTCTCAGATAACGTAAAGAATCTTATCATAAATAACAATCTCAATAAAAATCACATCATTCTGGGAGGTGATTTCAATATTGACCTGGGTCTTCAAAACAACCCTCAAGTTGACTATTTCCTTAACGGCATGAACTCCTGTATGCTAATCCCCACAATCACCAAGCCCACCCGAGTCACTCAAACATCTGCCACTACCTTGGATCACATATGGACAAACATAACAGCTCCCCTTGTATCTGGTATAATCTACGACAGAACAACTGACCACTATCCTACCTTTCTCATATCGAACATGGACATAACACCACCAAAAAGCAAGAAACTTTCATTTAGGCTACACAGTGAATCAGCTTTAGGCAATCTTACAGATGCACTTCACAATATTAACTGGGATTCTGAATTCAATAATACCCAGGATATAAATTCATTAGCTAACCTCTTCCTCTCCAAAACTCTAAACCTCCACAACCTTCATTGTCCCCTTCTTACCAAGCAAGTAACTGACAAAAGATTAAACATTCCATGGCTCACAAGTGGCATTCTCAACTCAATCAACAAGAAACATGAATATGAAAAGAAACTTAGGATTGGCCTAGTTTCAAAGGAAGTAGCTAAAAGGTACTCATCAATGCTTACCAGTATCATAAGAAAGGCAAAACTTACATATTATGTGAATAGGTTCAATGAAGCAAAATGCAACATGAAAAGTACTTGGAAAACAATCTCTAGTATCCTACGAACTAAACAACACTCACATAACCAAATAAAACTACAAGGATGGGGATATACCGTCAACTGATTTAGAAATGGCAAATGAATTTAATAGTTTCTTTTCATCGGTTGGTGCTAATCTTGCCAGTAAAATCCCACAGACTCAGACACATATTAACACATATCTCTCAGGCAGCTATCCAAACTCTTCTCCTTTCACCAATCAGCCCGGCAGATGTTGTGTCCATCATACACTCTCTAAAAACCAAGGCATGGAACACCAGTGAAATTCCGTCCATTGTATACAAGAGAGCCTCCCATGCCCTTGCCCACCCATAGCACTACTGTTCAACAAATCTATAGAGTGTCACACCTTCCCTGATATCCTCAAAAAAGCAAGAGTAATGCCACTCCATAAAGGAGGCAATCCGGCGGACATCAACAATTATTGACCAATATCAAACATACCCATTCTATCAAAAAATTAGAAAAAATTATTTACAAACAGCTCTATTCCAACCTCGTAAAATTCGACATACTCAGCCCCTGCCAGTTTGGCTTCCGGTCCCAAAAGAGCACCAATGATGCAATCATTAGTCTCCTTGACGTAATCTACTCAGCCCTTAACAAAAATGAGTTTCCGATTGGACTCTTCATTGCCCTAAGAAAAGCCTTTGATACTGTTATTCACAACTACCTCTTACTTAAACTCCAGCATTATGGAATCCGAGGCCTTGCCCTTGACTACATCCGATCCTATCTTAGTGACAGACACCAATATGTAACCATCAATGATACAACTTCTTCCACTCTAACAATTACCGTTGGAGTGCCACAGGGCAGTATCTTAGGACCTCTTCTATTTCTTATATATATAAACGATCTGCCTAATGTCTCTAATATTCTTAAACCTATATTGTTTACTGACGATACTAACCTTATCTATTCAGACCCCAACCCACATACACTAAATAATGTTGTGAATAATGAATGAAAAAAGTCCACTTATGGATGTCAACTAACAAACTAACATTAAACATAAAAAAGACTTACTACATCCTATTTGGAAGCAAATCAGCAAATGCAATTCAGCTACAGATAGACAACATTACCATTAGTAATACAAATGATGGCAAGTTTTTTGTCCTATTCCTAGACAAGAGACTCAACTTCAGCACCCACATTCAACACATAACTAAGAAAGTCTCTAAGACAGTTGGTATACTCTCCAAAATAAGATATTATGTTCCTAACTCTGCTCTCCTCTCACTATATTATGCACTAATCTACCCCTATCCTAATTATGATATCTGTGCATGGGGGTCTACCACTGCAAGCCATCTTAAGCCCATCATCACACAGCAAAAATCTGCTATCAGAATAATAACTAACTCTGCTTTCAGACAACACTCAGCTCCCTTGTTTAAATCCCTAAACTTGCTAAATATTAACGCCCTCCACACATTCTCTTGTGTCAACTACATTTACAAAACCCTGTTCTTAAATGCAAACCATGCTCTGAAACTCTCCCTGGACAGATGTAATAGGACCCATTATCACCACACCAGAAATAAATATCTCTTTGATATCCCCAGGGTCAAACTTAATCTGTGTAAACACTCTATGCAAATTAAGAGAACTCATGGAACTCACTCCCTAGTGAATTGAAAAACTGTCAAACTTTTGCCTTATTTAAAAGCAAAACCAAAAAATACAAAATTTCATCTTTCTGACCAGGGGGAGAAAGATACTGGCAGTATGGGGCGTTAAATTTTATTGAAGATTAAATTCTGCAGAACATGTAAATATATAAAGTAAGTAATTATATAAAGTTTATATTAAACACGGTTTATATTATAGACTTATAACAAAGTTGATATTATATTAAACTTAATATTGAACATGTAAATATATAAAGTTTTCAAATATAAATTAAGTAAATATATAACGTTTATATTAAAATATATAAAGTAAATATATAAAGTAAGAATTAACAGTAACAATTCCAAGTCCGAGGACTAGATTTAACTTAAAAGGTACACCCGTAGTAAGTATGAGACCTTAGCCTATAGTGACTGGAAACTAATTCTGCAGAAACCTAAAGGTTAACTGGTACTAGAATTAAGGCCGAGTGCAAATGTGTAGTAATTATATAACACTAGGATATAACAGGCAGGACACAAAGAATAACTAATAAGTGAGAGACCACATAACACGTAATGTACCCGGCCAAGAGGCCGTAAAAGACCTAATGGATAAGGAGAAGGGGGGTGACTACAAGTAGGGCTTACTAGCACCTAGACTGGGCAAAGTATTAGCTGCGGACAGCGGGACACTTGGGGACCGGCGCTGCACCCCCCTTCCCACATGCAGTGGGGAAACAATCGGGACAACTGTGCAAAGCCTGACGGGGGTACAAAAGCAGCCGCTTGCAAAGGGGGGGAGGGTGGGGTTTTGCGAGGGCAGCGGCGAGGGCAGTCGGAGTGAGGCACAGCCCCATTGTGCGCCTGTATTTATTCGGCCCCAAACTGCCCGCGCAACGCCGCGGGACGCGCTGCGCAATTGTTTCTTTCTTCCCCGCCAGAAACATCCCCGCTTGCGACTCAAGCAGTGACCATTTCTTAGTTTCCTACACTGAGCTTTAAATTTACTCTGTATATAGTGTTACCCAATCTCCCAATTTTTATGTACTTAACCCAAACAACCTTATCATTGTGTTCATTGCTGTCTTATTTTATGTGCTAGCCATATGCTGTATTGTGACTACCAATTTTTGTCAACTACCATTCAAGCTGTCATTGCAATCAATCTTAGCTATCTATGTGCTTTAATATACCTACAATTTTCTCTCATCTTTTTTTCTTGCCTTGTAACTTAGAATTTTTAATAAATTTTGCAAGTATTTACCTACTTAAAATTTTCTTAGATTAAGGACCTGCCCGAAACGCTGCGCGTACTAGTGGCTTTACAAGACTGTAATTACCATATTATGTATCCTCACAATCCCAATGTACCTTCTTGTATATACATAAATAAATAAATAAATAAATAAATAAATAAATATAAGCTCTGCCTGCAGACTGGGTGGCTCCTGTCTCGACAAGCAAGCAGCTGCTCACTTACAAAACGCCCACCCTCCTCCCTGGATCCTCTGTATCCTCTGTTTTCTTTTCAAAGGGACGACGCACAGACAGGCTCAGGGGGCACTTGTTCTAGCTTGCTAAGCATTTGCGGTATCTTTGGGGGTGCTCCGCTGGAACCCCCAAAGTGCTAAGCCTGCAGATAGCTAAGAAATATTACCATGATATAAATATTACCGATATCTGGCGGGTGGCACCGGCACCGGCACTGCTGCAGAAAATTCGTGGTAATTTCGTCTCCACTCAACATTGCATGGCCTAACTGCTGCCCAGCACGAGTTAAGTGCATGGAGACTTAATATGCCATAACTCACAGCGAACCTCAAAAGTAATCAACCAAAATTAATCAATTTTCGCCTGCCTATCGACGCCCCGTCTGCCAAGCATTCACTATACACCTATCCCCACTTTAATTCTCCAAGCATCTACCTGTAGAAACACTACCAAGAATCTATCGCCGAAAACATGCCCAAACATAGCAACAAGCAAGGTAGGGGTGCCTCTCGCTCTTCATCCATAACTCCTAGAGATCTGAATGGAACACTGGCAACGCTGCAATCCTCACCGATGTTGGTAAATGGCCACTGCTTCGCAAGCGGGGATGTTTCTGATGGGGGAGAAAGAAACATTTGCGCAGCGCGTCCCGCGGCGTTGCGCGGGCAGTCTGGGGCCGTATAAATACGGGGGCACAGAGGGGCTCTGCCCTCACTCCGCCTGCCCTCGCCGCTGCCCTCGCAAAGCCGCTACGTCAAGACCATGAAGGTGACCCTTAAAAACGACTGGATGTGGTACGACAAGGCCTTCAGATGGGACAAGGAGAGGTCGGACTGTTCTTGGCTTGATTACAGGCTGGACCTGGAATTCCGCTCGGTACAGCGCGTCGCACACGTCGCTGTTCAGACAGGCAGACAGGAGGCAGGTCGGCCGGCAGCCCTTACCCTCTCTAGCGCCCGGGTCGCAGGGCTCCCCCCGGGCTACTGCTTTGCCTACCACTCGAGAGGACCCGGCTGCAGTTTTACTTCATGTTCCTTCCTGCACTACTGCCCGCGCTGCCGAAGGAGGCACCCGGCCTACACCACGTGCCCCCCAGCTCACATACGCGACGGACCCACCCATGACCAGCGCCCACGAAGACAACCACAGGACAAGGCTAAGAAGAACGCCGGCAGTAACAACGCCGGTGGACGCCGACGCCCTTGATGCTTTGCTGGTGGGATACCCCCTGCGAGACTACGTCGTGGGGGGCTTCAGAGGGGGGTTCCTACTTGGCTTTGAAGGAGTGCGAACCCCCCTCACTTCACGCAACCCTCAGGCTACGACGGACCTCCCGCACATCGTCGGGCCCATGCTCGACAAGGAGTTGAGTCTAGGACGCATCGCGGGCCCCTTCGAAGCCCCCCCCCCTTTCAAGAATTTCAAGTGTTTGCCCATAGCACTGAGAGAGAAGTCTACGCCGGGCAAGTACCGCCTCCTGCACAACCTTAGCTACCCTTACTCCCCTGACAGTGTGAACGCCAACATCCCCCGGGAATCGACGTCCGTCACCTACCAGTCTATCCATGATGCGGTGACAATGGTTGTCAGCCGGTCCCCGGGGGCTCACCTGGCAAAGTGCGACATCGCAGAAGCTTTCAGGATCGTCCCAGTACACCCGAGCGACTACCATCTCCTGGGGTTTTCTTATGGGGGCAAGTACTACTACGAGAAGATGCTCAGCATGGGAGCCGCCCCCTCCTGCCGGATCTTCGAGACCTTCTCCAGTGCCCTGCAATGGATCCTCGCGTAGAAGTTTGGGGTGCGCGACGTTGTGAAGGTATTGGACGACTTCCTCTTCGTCAGTTTCACTTTCGACGAGTGCCAGCGAAGCCTGAGGGTGTTCACTGCCCTCTGCGAGCGATTGGGGGTCCCCTTGGCACCTCACAAAACAGAGGGCCCGTGCTCCTGCCTCACGTTCCTGGGGCTGGAGATTGACGCTCACAGGATGGAAACAAGACTACCAGAGGACAAGAGAACGAAGTACACGGCAGCAGTGGAAGTCGCGCTGAGTCTGGAGCGCATCCCCCTCCGGGACCTGCAGGCGATCATTGGGAAGTTGCAATTCGCCACCGCGGTAATCCCGGGCGGCCGGGCCTTCTTGCGTCGTCTGCACCTGCTTACGCGAGGCCCACAGCGCCCCTCGCGCCTATGCCACTTGGACGCTGAGGCTAAGCTCGATCTCGCCGCCTGGCGCTCCTTCCTCACTGACTTCAATGGAGTAACAGTCTTTCCCCGAGATGGCGGATGGGGAAACGCTCCATCACTTTCAATGTGTGCAGATGCTTCTTCCAAGAGGTATGGCCTAACGCTAGGGGCAGCCTGGTTCAGGGGAACGTGGCCGCAGGTCTGGGGTCGGCTCAACATTGCTTTGCTCGAGCTCTACCCTTTCTTCATGGGTATAGCACTTTTCGCCCCGGTATTGGCCAATAAGAGGCTGGTGTGCAAATCGGACAACAGTGCAGTGGTAAACGTGCTCAACACACTCTCTGCTAGGTGCCCCCTACTAATGCAAATTGTCAGGCCCTTGGCAGTGCTCTTACTCATCCATAACATTACACTCCTACCCTCCCACCTCCCAGGAAAATTAAACGGGGTTTGTGATGCTCTTTCCCGCTTACAGACGCTGCCGCCCTTGTTCCTGCGAGAAGCAGGCCTCGCCGAGACGCCGACAACAGTTCCCGCGCACCTCCTGCCCTGCAACTTCACCCTGCAACTGTGAGGACCCTATTCAACTCCCTGCAGCCAGCGACGAGGCGTACTTACAGGGCTAAGTGGGTGGAGTACGCCGCCTACGTCTCGGCAGGGCGGCGAGGAGAATGCCCCTTTGATGCTGCACCTTCGACTCTGGTGAACTTCCTGCAATCTCTGCTCTCGCGGGGCCTGGCTTACCGCTCTCTGCACGCCTATCTAGCGGCCATCGCCTTCGTCTGCAAGCTACACGGTAGGAGGGACCCAACTCGGCAGTTCCTGGTCACCCAACTCCTCAAAGGGGCACGTAACTCCGCACAGCGGGCCCCTGCACGGCGTCTCCCTGTGACGAGGAGCCTCCTGCATCGCCTGCTGCGGGCACTGGGAGGCGTATGTAACTCTGCCTATGAGAAGTCTTGCTACAGGGCGCTTTTCTCCCTGGCTTTCCACGCCTGCCTACGCCCGGGTGAGGCGGTCTACGTGGAGCATGGACGACACACGCTCAACCTTGAACAGGTATCACTTACGACGGCAGGAATAGATATCGTCTTCAACACCTACAAGCACAGTGTAGGTCGCACGCCCACCCTCCCCCTGAGAGCGAACCCTTCCAGCAAGTACTGCCCGGTCCGTGCTCTGTCTAAATACTTTAATTACAGGGGCGTGGGCCCGGGGCCCATATTCAAACACGCCGCAGGCGCTCCTGTCACCAGGCGAGATTTCTCCAGGATCCTACGCACTGCCCTCTCGGCGCTAGGCTTGCCTCCAGATGACTACGCGCCGCATTCCTTCCGTATCGGCAGGGCCACCCAGCTGTCTCGGGACGGGCTCGCCACATCAGAAATAATGGCAGTCGGCAGGTGGAAGAGTAGTGCTTTCACATCCTACGTCAGACGGGACGTTGTTGCTCTGCCACTTTGAGTGCCTCACGCGGCCAGCTGGCACTCGCCCTTCGGGGGGGTCCGGCCGCTGGCCTGCGGTGGGGGTGCAGCACCGGTCCCCAAGTGTCCCGCTGTCCGCAGCTAATACTTTGCCCAGTCTAGGTGCTAGTAAGCTCTACTTGTAGTCACCCCCCCTTCTCCTTATTCATTAGGTCTTTACGGCCTCTTGGTCGGGTCCATTATGTGTTATGTGGTCTCTCACTTATTAGTTACTCTTTGTGTCCTGCCTGTTATATCCTAGTGTTATATAATTACTACACATTTGCACTCGGCCTTAATTCTAGTACCAGTTAAGCTTTAGGTTTCTGCAGATTTAGTTTCCATGTCACTATAGGCTAAGGTCTCATACTTACTACGGGTGTACCTTTTAAGTTAAATCTAGTCCTCGGACTTGGAATTGTTACTGTTAATTCTTACTTTATATATTTACATGTTCTGCAGAATTTAATCTTCAATAAACTTTAAAGCCCCATACTGCCAGTATCTTTCTCCCCCTGATCAGAAAACACAGCATCCGCTCCCCCTCCTCACTCCCCTCCTTCAACTCAGCTTGAATCTCAAGCTTTAGAATTCATTCAATCTATGGCTCCCTGTCTAAACTTCAAACCTCTGAGGAGTAACCCATGACTGCAGAAACTGCACTACCTTGTGCTCCTGCAATCTGAAGCTATTTCGGCCCTCCAAGCCAGTCACCCAACAACAACAAACCATAGACTGCCTCCTTGAATCGTCGACGAACAACAACCAAGAAATTCTCAACTCACAAGCTGTTGCAAATGACGCAATGGATCAAATACAAAAGATTCAGGCTGAGGAAACCCACTCAGCTCAAAGTGACTTTCTTCAAAAGCTGGAAAAACAAATCAATCTCCTTCAGATTCACCAGGCGGCTTCCGAAGATGACCTAGAGCAGCAACAACTTCATGACTCTCTGATAATTAGCTCTACTGATCTACCTGAAGAACAACAAGGTGAGAATTGTTGTAACATAGCCCACAGCCTAATTAATTCAAAGATCAAAGTCAATGTTGATATCAAATCAGATATCAGGATAGATAAAAACAGTTCCCGTAGCAGTAGGAGAATGCTCATCAAACTTGCAAATCCCTTTGTTAAGTTCGACCTCATACAATCAGCTGCTAAGCATAAAACCAACCTCTATATAAATGAGTGCCTTACAAAGCAGCGTGGATCCCTCCTCTTCAGGCTGCGTACAATTCGCAAACAAAACCCTGGTCTTATCAAGCAGTGCTACACTAGGAATGGAACGATCATTGCAATGAAGGAAAGTGCAGGAAAAAGATATGAAATAAAGTGTGACCAACAACTACTGTCCTTCTTTAGTGATTGTGGTATATCTGAAAACCTGAACCCGACCAATACCAATACTTAAAATATCTCTTTGAGTGCCTGAGTCTAACCTAACTTAATCTAACTTTGTCCAAGGTGTTATCTCTGCCTTACCATTTACCTAATGTTCTCTCATTCATATAATTTCCTCAATAATCAGTCAAGTCTCCATGCACTTACGCAAGCATCTACCTCAGTATAATTGTAAAATTTTACTCTTAAATCTAATCGTACCCTATTTTTTTTTAATTTTAAATTTAATTTGTTCTGATTTATGTCATTTATTGAAATTAATTATTGATCTCATTTTGTTCTCTTAATTAAGTTCATACTAATTATAAGTTAAAAAACTAAGCTAAATAAAATTAATTATCTAAGATTATTTTACTTTACAATTATCATTTGTCAAATTTTTTATATATTCATCTTGACAGTCTCTACTGTTTTTTTGTTCTCTCCACCAAACTTGTGTATCCTCCATGGCTATCTAGTGACCTTTATTCTACTTCTAATTGTTTCAATTCTTTTGTTTACTTGCATTTATTGTTGTGTTTTGCTATAATTATTCTCTAATTATAGCAGACTTTGTATTTATGTAAGCATTTACCTCAGTGTCTTAGTAAAATCTTGCTCATAAATATAATCTTACCCTGTTATTTTTGTTTTTGTTTTTAATTTTTTTAATTTAATTGTAATTTGATTTATACACCATTTATTGTAATTAATTACTGAGCTCATTTTTTTTCTTAAGTTCATACTAATTATAGGTTCACAAATAAGCTATATTAAATAATTGATTTTTTAAGATTATCTTTACGATTATTATTTGTCTCTATTTTTTGCTATATATTATTCTTGTCAGTCTACTGTCTTTTTCTTCTCTCTTAACCTAACTTCTGTATCCTTCCTGGCTATCTACGGGGATCTTTACTCTACTTCTAATTGTTTCTATTTTTTGTGTACCTACATTTATTGTTGTGTTTTGCTACAATTACTTTCTATTTACAGCAGTTTTAGTATTTAACTGTTCCTGTAATTGCTTATCTTATTGTATTGTGACATTATTGTATCTATATGCTTACTGATATTGATCCTGATCGAAATCTTCTGTCTCATACCCACACAAATCAGCACATTGATCATCATTATTGCAGGTATTACACAGCAAATCTTGCAAACAACAAACTCCTAAATATCACTTGCTTATCAGTTTACAACCAAAATGTTAGGTCACTTGGTAAACATTTTGATGATATAAATGCTCTAGGTACTAATTTATCATTCATCATTTTAACAGAAACTTGGCTAAGTAATGACTATACCCAACTCTACAATTTAGCTGGTTATAAAGCCATTCATAACTGCAGGCCTAATAAAAAAGGTGGCGGTACAGCAATATATTACAAAGATACCTTCATCTGCAATAGTGTCATCAGTGATAGAGACGACTATTGTGAATATACCTTTGCCAAGTTCTCCAGTAAATCCCTTAAATCCTCTCTGACTATCGGTGCCATCTATAGATTTCCCAATACTAACATAGCTTCTTTCTCAGACAACGTAAGGAATCTTATCATAAACAACAATCTCAACAAAAATCACATCATTCTGGGAGGTGATTTCAATATTGACCTGAGTCTTCAAAACAACCCTCAAGTTGACCATTTCCGTAACAGCATGCACTCCTGTATGCTTATCCCCACAATCACCAAGCCCACCCGAGTCACTCAAACATCTGCCACTACCCTGGATCACTTATGGACTAATATAACAGCTCCCCTTACATCTGGGGTAATCTATGACAGAACAACTGACCACTATCCTACCTTCCTCATAGCAAACATGGACACAGCACCACCAGAAAGCAAGAAACTCTCATTCAGGCTACACAGTGAATCAGCTTTAGGCAATCTCTCTACTGCACTTCACAATATTAACTGGGAATCCGAATTTAATAATACACAGGATATAAACTCATTAACTAACCTCTTTCTCTCCAAAACTCTAAGCCTCTACAACACTCACTGTCCCCTCCTTACCAAACAAGTAACTGATAAAAGAAAAAATAACCTGTGGCCCACAAGTGGCATAATCAAATCAATCAACAAAAAACATGAATATGAAAAGAAATTTAGGATTGGCCTAGTTACAAAGGAAGTAGTTAAGAGGTACTCATCAGTGCTTACCAGTATCATAAGAAAAGCTAAACTTTCATATTATGAGACTAGATTCAAAGAAGCAAAAGGCAACATGAAAAGCACATGGAAAATCATCTCTCTAAGGATGGCCTTACGCCGTCATCTGATTTAGAAATGGTGAATGAATTTAATAGTTTCTTTTCATCGGTTGGTGCTAACCTTGCCAGTAAAATCCCAGAGACTCAGACACATATCAACACATATCTCTCAGGCAGCTATCCAAACTCTCTTCTCCTTTCACCAGTCAGCCCGGCAGATGCTGTGTCCATCATACACTCACTAAAAACCAAAGCTGGGAACATCAGTGAAATACCATCCATTGTATACAAGAGCGCCTCCCACGCCCTTGCGCCACCTATAGCTCTGCTGTCCAACGAATCCCTTGAGTGTCATACCTTCCCTGATATCCTTAAAAAAGCAAGAGTAACGCCAGTTCATAAAGGAGGTAATCCGGCAGACATAGACAATTATAGACCAATATCAAACCTACCCATACTATCAAAAATATTTGAAAAAATTATCTACAAACACCTTTACTCCTACCTCGTAAAATTCGACATTCTTAGCCCCTGTCAGTTTGGCTTCCGCTCCCAAAAGAGTACCAACAATGCAATTATTAGTCTCCTTGATATAATTTACTCAGCCTTTGACAAAAATGAGTTTCCGATTGGACTCTTCATTGACCTGAGAAAGGCCTTTGATACTGTTAATCACAATTACCTCTTACGTAAACTCCATCATTATGGAATCCGAGGCCATACACTGGACTATATTCAATCCTATCTTAGTGATAGACACCAATGTGTAGCCATCAATAATATAACCTCTCCCACTCTACCAATAACCGTTGGAGTGCCACAGGGCAGCATTTTGGGACTTCTCCTATTTCTTATTTACATCAATGATCTGCCTAATGTTTCTAACGTTCTGAAACCTATTTTGTTTGCTGATGATACTACCCTCATCTACTCATAAGAACATAAGAACAAAGGCAACTGCAGAAGGCCTGTTGGCCCATACGAGGCAGCTCCTATTTATAACCACCCAATCCCACTCATACATGTCCAACCCATGCTTGAAACAATCGAGGGACCCCACCTCCACAATGTTACGCGGCAATTGGTTCCACAAATAAGAACATAAGAACATAAGAACAAAGGTAACTGCAGAAGGCCTATTGGCCCATACGAGGCAGCTCCTATTCTATAACCACCCAATCCCACTCATATACTTGTCCAACCCGCGCTTGAAACAATCGAGGGACCCCACCTCCACCACGTTACGCGGCAATTGGTTCCACAAATCTACAACCCTGTTACTGAACCAGTATTTACCCAAGTCTTTCCTAAATCTAAACTTATCCAATTTATACCCATTGTTTCGTGTTCTGTCCTGTGTTGATACTTTTAATACCCTATTAATATCCCCCTTGTTATGTCCATTCACCCACTTGTAAACCTCTATCATGTCGCCCCTAACTCTTCGCCTTTCCAGTGAATGCAACTTAAGCTTTGTTAATCTTTCTTCATATGAAAGATTTCTAATTTGGGGAATTAACTTAGTCATCCTACGCTGGACACGTTCAAGTGAATTTATATCCATTCTATAATATGGCGACCAAAACTGAACTGCATAATCTAAATGGGGCCTAACTAGAGCAAGATCTAGCTTGAGAACCACACCAGGTGTCTTGTTACTAACGCTGCGATTAATAAATCCAAGTGTCCGATTTGCCTTATTACGAACATTTATGCATTGATCCTTTTGTTTTAAATTCTTACTAATCATAACTCCCAGATCCCTTTTGCAATCCGACTTCGCAATCACAACACCATCTAGCTCGTATCTTGTAACTCTATCATCATTACCTAACCTCAGAACTTTACATTTATCAGCATTAAACTGCATCTGCCAATCCTTTGACCATTTCAAAACCCTATCTAGATCAACTTGAAGTGATAGTGAGTCCTCCTCCGAATTAATTTCCCTCCCGATTTTCGTATCATCGGCAAATTTGCAAATGTTGCTACTCAAACCTGAATCTAAATCATTTATATATATTATAAACAACAGAGGTCCCAGGACAGAGCCTTGAGGCACTCCACTAACAACATTTTCCCACTCTGACTTGATTCCATTTATACTAACTCTCTGTTTCCTTTGGTATAGCCATGCCCTAATCCAGCTTAATATAGCACCCCCAATACCATGAGACTCTATTTTTTAATCAGTCTTTCATGTGGCACTGTATCAAAAGCTTTGCTAAAGTCAAGGTATACAACATCGCAATCCTTACCACTATCAACTGCCTCAACAATGCTAGAATAAAAAGATAACAAATTTGTTGAACATGAACGGCCATTTATAAAACCATGTTGCGACTCAATTATTAATTTATGTTTTTCAAGATGAAGACGAATTTTATTTGCTATTATAGATTCGAGTAACTTTCCCACAATAGACGTTAGGCTAATTGGTCGATAGTTAGACGCAAGTGATCTATCTCCTTTCTTAAAAACTGGTATCACATTAGCAACTTTCCAAAACTCTGGCACTGTGCCTGACTCTATTGATTTATTAAATATGGTTGACAGTGGGTCACAAAGCTCCTCTTTGCATTCTTTAAGCACCCTGGCAAACACTTCATCCGGCCCTGGGGATTTGTTTGGTTTGAGTTTTACTATTTGTTTAAGAACATCCTCCCTGGTAACTGCTAAACTCGTCAACCTGTCCTCGTCCCAACCCACATAGACTTGTTCGGCTGAAGGCATATTGTTAAGTTCCTCTTTAGTAAATTCAGATACAAAATATTTATTAAAAATACTACTCATCTCTTCATCACTATCTGTTATTTGACCTGTCTCAGTTTTTAATGGACCTATCCTTTCCCTAGTCTTAGTACGGTATAACTGAAAAAACCCTTTAGGATTTGTCTTTGCTTGCCCTGCTTGGGGCAAGCAAATCAACAACCCTGTTACTGAACCAGTATTTACCCAAGTCTTTCCTAAATCTAAACTTATCCAATTTATACCCATTGTTTCGTGTTCTGTCTTGTGTTGATACTTTTAATACCCTATTAATATCCCCTTTGTTATGTCCATTCACCCACTTGTAAACCTCTATCATGTCACCCCTAACTCTTCGCCTTTCCAGTGAATGCAATTTAAGCTTTGTTAATCTTTCTTCATATGAAAGATTTCTAATTTGGGGAATTAACTTAGTCATCCTAAGCTGGACACGTTCAAGTGAATTTATATCCATTCTATAATATGGCGACCAAAACTGAACTGCATAATCTAAATGGGGCCTAACAAGAGCAAGATATAGCTTGAGAACCACACCAGGTGTCTTGTTACTAACGCTGCGATTAATAAATCCAAGTGTCCGATTTGCCTTATTACGAACATTTATGCATTGATCCTTTTGTTTTAAATTCTTGCTAATCATAACTCCTAGATCCCTTTCGCAATTCGACTTCGCAATCTCAACACCATCTAGCTCGTATCTTGTAACCCTATCATCATTACCTAACCTCAGAACTTTACATTTATCAGCATTAAACTGCATCTGCCAATCCTTTGACCATTTCAAAACCCTATCTAGATCAACTTGAAGTGATAGTGAGTCCTCCTCCGAATTAATTTCCCTCCCGATTTTTGTATCATCGGCAAATTTGCAAATGTTGCTACTCAAACCTGAATCTAAATCATTTATATATATTATAAACAACAGAGGTCCCAGGACAGAGCCCTGAGGCACCCCACTTACAACATTTTCCCACTCTGACTTGATTCCATTTATACTAACTCTCTGTTTCCTTTGGTATAGCCATGCCCTAATCCAGCTTAATATAGCACCCCCAATACCATGAGACTCTAACTTTTTAATCAGTCTTTCATGTGGCACTGTATCAAAAGCTTTGCTAAAGTCAAGGTACACAACATCACAATCCTTACCACTATCAACTGCCTCAACAATGCTAGAATAAAAAGATAACAAATTTGTTAAACATGAACGGCCATTTATAAAACCATGTTGCGACTCAATTAATAATTTATGTTTTTCAAGATGAAGACGAATTTTATTTGCTCTTATAGATTCGAGTAACTTTCCCACAATAGACGTTAGGCTAATTGGTCGATAGTTAGACGCAAGTGATCTATCTCCTTTCTTAAGAACTGGTATCACATTAGCAACTTTCCAAAACTCTGGCACTCTGCCTGACTCTAAAAGGTTGGGGTTACTCTAACCCCAACCCACATACACTAAATAATGTTGTTAATAATGAACTAAAAAAAGTCCACTTATGGATGTCAACCAACAAACTAACACTTAACATAGAAAAGACCTACTACATCTTATTTGGAAGCAAATCTACAAATGCAATTCAGCTGCAGATAGACAATGTAAACATTAGCAATAAAAATGATGGAAAGTTTCTTGGCATATTCCTAGACAAGAGACTCAACTTCAGTACCCACATACAACACATAACTAAGAAAGTCTCTAAAACAGTTGGTATACTCTCCAAAATCAGATATTATGTACCTAACTCTGCTCTCATCTCTCTATATTATGCACTAATCTATCCCTATCTTAATTATGGTATCTGTGCATGGGGTTCAACCACTGCAAACCACCTCAAGTCCATCATTACCCAGCAAAAATCTGCTATCAGAATAATAACAAATTCTGCTTTATTTATTTATTTATTTATTTATTTATTTATTTATTTATTTATTTATTTATTTATTTATTTATTTATTTATTTATATACAAGAAGGTACATTGGGTTTGTGAGAATACATTGGATAGTACAGTATTTACATTCTTGTAAAGCCACTAGTACGCACAGCGTTTCGGACAGGTCCTTAATCTAGCAGATAATTTTAAGTAGGTAATTTCAATCAGAATTGATAAATGAGAAAGATACATTACAAGAGAAAAATGAGATGAGAGAGATAAGTAGGTATATACCTACTTATCTCTGCTGTATGGTGTCTATTAATCTTGTTTAAATTACCAATCAAGCTGTCAATGCAATCAATCAGAGCTTTAATATACCAATGTGCTTTAATATACTTACTAATCTCTCTCATCTCATTTTTTTTCTTGCAGTGTATTTGTTATCATTTTATTAATTCTGATAGAATTTACCTACTTAAAATTATCTGTTAGATTAAGGCCCTGCCCGAAACGCTGCGCGTACTAGTGGCTTTACAAGAGTGCAATTACTGTACTATGCTATGTATTCTCACAAACCCAATGTACCCTTTTTTTTGAGATATATACAAGAGTTGTTACATTCTTGTACATAAACCTTCTTGTATATAAATAAATAAATAAATAAATAATTAGTGTAAATTCAAATAATGCAACTTTCAATTACTAACTATAGATGTAACTAATAATTGTAATTGATTTAATACTTTATCATTATAATGATTATTCATTATAATTATTCTCTAATACTTTATTGTTATGCATTAGTCACTAATTAGTTATTCACCCTAATTAGCTATTTGATTCATTAAAAATAATTGCTTATCATTATACTATTTGTTATTATTATTATATTATATAATAATCATATATTATTTAATATTAATTTATTATTTATTATTAATTTATTATTTATTATTAATTTATTATTAATTATTAATTTATTATTTACTATTATAAAATAAACAAGTCCCCAATCTGAGCGCGTTTTCTTCCAACCTCAGAAAACTTTATTAATATTATTAATATAATATCTTTATTAATATTATTTATTAATATCAGCTTAAATTTTGTCAATGTCTTCAGCCGAGGTAATTTTCATACTGGTTTTTGTGTCATCTGCAAAGGATGATACGAAGCTGTGACTTGTATTTTTGTCTATATCTGATATGAGAATAAGGAAAAGCAGCGGTGCAAGGACTGTACCCTGAGGTACAGAGCTTTTAACTGCACTTGGACTAGATATTATATGGTTGACTGTTACTCGCTGAGTCATGTTTGACAGAAAACTGAGTATCCAGTGTCCTACTATACCGGTTATTCCCATTGATTACACCACTGTAACCTGTTACACCACTGTGATCTGTTACACCACTGTGACCTGTTACACCACTGTGACCTGTTACACCACTGTGACCTGTTACACCACTGTGATCTGTTACACCACTGTGACCTGTTACACCACTGTGACCTGTTACACCACTGTGACCTGTTACACCACTGTGACCTGTTACACCGCTGTGACCTGTTACACCACTGTGATCTGTTACACCACTGTGACCTGTTACACCACTGGAACCTGTTACACCACTGTGTCCTGTTACACCACTGTGACCTGTTACACCACTGTGTCCTGTTACACCACTGTGACCTGTTACACCACTGTGACCTGTTACACCACTGTAACCTGTTACACCACTGTGACCTGTTACACCGCTGTGATCTGTTACACCACTGTAACCTGTTACACCGCTGTGATCTGTTACACCACTGGAACCTGTTACACCACTGTGTCCTGTTACACCACTGTAACCTGTTACACCACTGTGACCTGTTACACCACTGTGTCCTGTTACACCACTGTGACCTGTTACACCACTGGAACCTGTTACACCACTGTAACCTGTTACACCGCTGTGATCTGTTACACCACTGGAACCTGTTACACCACTGTGTCCTGTTACACCACTGTAACCTGTTACACCACTGTAACCTGTTACACCACTGTAACCTGTTACACCACTGTTATCTGTTACACCACTGTAACCTGTTACACCACTGTTATCTGTTATACCACTGTAACCTGTTACACCACTGTGATCTGTTACACCACTGTGTCCTGTTACACCACTGTTATCTGTTACACCACTGTAACCTGTTACACCACTGTGATCTGTTACACACTGTGTCCTGTTACACTACTGGAACCTGTTACACCACTGGAACCTGTTACACCGCTGTGACCTGTTACACCACTGTGACCTGTTACACCACTGTGATCTGTTACACCACTGGAACCTGTTACACCACTGTGACCTGTTACACCGCTGTGACCTGTTACACCACTGTGTCCTGTTACACCGCTGTGATCTGTTACACCACTGTGTCCTGTTACACCACTGTGACCTGTTACACCACTGTGATCTGTTACACTACTGGAACCTGTTACACCGCTGTGATCTGTTACACCACTGTGACCTGTTACACCACTGTGATCTGTTACACTACTGGAACCTGTTACACCACTGTGACCTGTTACACCACTGTGATCTGTTACACTACTGGAACCTGTTACACCACTGTGACCTGTTACACCACTGTGATCTGTTACACCACTGTAACCTGTTACACCACTGTTATCTGTTACACCACTGTAACCTGTTACACCACTGTAACCTGTTACACCAGTGTGACCTGTTACACCACTGTGACCTGTTACGCCACTGTGATCTGTTACACCACTGTGATCTGTTACACCACTGTGACCTGTTACACCACTGTAACCTGTTACACCACTGTGTCCTGTTACACCACTGTGTCCTGTTACACCACTGTGTCCTGTTACACCACTGTGACCTGTTACACCACTGTGATCTGTTACACCACTGTGACCTGTTACACCACTGTGATCTGTTACACCACTGGAACCTGTTACACCACTGTGACCTGTTACACCACTGGAACCTGTTACACCACTGTGTCCTGTTACACCACTGTGTCCTGTTACACCACTGTGTCCTGTTACACCACTGTGATCTGTTACACCACTGTGACCTGTTACACCACTGTGACCTGTTACACCACTGTAACCTGTTACACCACTGTAACCTTTTACACTGTAACAAACTAGGCTGTTGTAAGAATTATCCAGAGTGGTTTATCGACAAAAGAGAATGGGAAGCTGAGCCGCATGGTGACCTGACCCCCAGGGGAATTCGCGGTGGAAATAACCGACGCTTTGTTCATAGCTGCGTATAATTAATCATCCTATAGTATTCAGTAATTTAGAGAAAATTAGCCTTTATTCATTTTGCATTAAAATTGTATTGTATAATAGTACTGGATACAATATCAAGAGTATTCTAATTATTGAGTTTAAGTCACCATCAGTGACGTCACGAATCAGATCTAACTTTTAAGGCGGAGTGACCGGCGGTCATAGGTCAGCAGGGTTGACATGTCTAATATTTCTCAAAGTTTTAATAACCATTTTTGTGATCGGGAACAGCTTTGCCGTTAGATGTTTGTGTAATCTAATTAAAGTAAAATAATTCAACCAGTCTGGATCAATTCAGTATAAACAGAGGATAATTGTTATAACTTAACCTTGCTAAAGTAACTGGGTAAGCGATGCGGAACAATACAATGTTCTAGTCTGGGCGAGATCAGACGAGGACAGATCAGTGTGAATACGGGAGCAGCTGGGAGAGGTCAACCATCTTACCTCTCCCCAAGACCAGCACAACAGCTAGAGCTGGTCGCCCAAGGTATAGTTGCTATTGCTAATTATAGGGATAGTCTTCTCATTTGCCATTCAGGTCAAGTAGGGAGTGTTAAAGTGATAGGGAGTGAACATATTTAGATTTTGTTTTAGTTTTCTTTTAATAAATTAAATTTGTTATTAATTTGCATTTTATTGTTTCCATTTGGTTATGTGTATACTTGTCCTGGTCACGTGGTCCACACGAGGCAGAGTTGGATTGGGCGCCGATTCTAACATCGAATCATTCCCGTGTAATTAATTCCACACTCAAGTTTCCGAGGTTATAAACTACTAGTGGGGATCAAGCCCCAAGGTTGATTAATTAGCGTGATCGATCCAGACCTCGATCATTGCTCTGTGTTACTGGTCTGGTGGTGGCAGCAGAGGTGACTCTAGGGTTTTGCTCAGAGCTTAGGTCACGTCATACTGGGTGTAGAATCCTAAGTCGGTCAATCGTCTTAGGACCACGTGGCGTGGAGTTGGCTTTGGTAAAAGTTTTGGAGTCCCTTGGTAGAGAATAAAAAGTAAGAATACGGGTAGAGGGAGTAGAAGGTAGAGAAGTAGAGAGAGAGGAACCCGAACCCGTGTTACAACACCACTGTAACCTGTTACACCACTGTAACCTGTTACACCACTGTAACCTGTTACACCACTGGAACCTGTTACACCACTGTGATCTGTTACACCACTGTGACCTGTTACACCACTGTGTCCTGTTACACCACTGGAACCTGTTACACCACTGTGACCTGTTACACCACTGTGATCTGTTACACCACTGTGACCTGTTACACCACTGTGACCTGTTACACCACTGTGTCCTGTTACACCACTGTGATCTGTTACACCACTGGAACCTGTTACACCACTGTGTCCTGTTACACCACTGTGTCCTGTTACACCACTGTGATCTGTTACACCACTGGAACCTGTTACACCACTGTGACCTGTTACATCACTGTGTCCTGTTACAGCACTGTGTCCTGTTATACCACTGTGATCTGTTACACCACTGGAACCTGTTACACCACTGTAATCTGTTACACCACTGTGACCTGTTACACCACTGGAACCTGTTACACCAATGTGACCTGTTACACCACTGTAACCTGTTACACCACTGTAACCTTTTACACCACTGTAACCTGTTACACCACTGTGACCTGTTACACCACTGTGACCTGTTGCACCACTGTGTCCTGTTACACCACTGTGTCCTGTTACACCACTGTGACCTGTTACACCACTGTGACCTGTTACACCACTGTGACCTGTTACACCACTGTGACCTGTTACACCACTGTAACCTGTTACACCACTGTAACCTTTTACACCACTGTGATCTGTTACACCACTGTGACCTGTTACACCACTGTAACCTGTTACACCACTGTGACCTGTTACACCACTGGAACCTGTTACACCACTGTGACCTGTTACACCACTGTAACCTGTTACACCACTGTAACCTTTTACACCACTGTAACCTGTTACACCACTGTGACCTGTTACACCACTGTAACCTGTTACACCACTGGGACCTGTTACACCACTGTGATCTGTTAACCCACTGTGACCTGTTACACCACTGTAACCTGTTACACCACTGGAACCTGTTACACCACTGTGATCTGTTACACCACTGTGACCTGTTACACAACTGTAACCTGTTACACCACTGTGTCCTGTTACACCACTGTGACCTGTTACACCACTGGAACCTGTTACACCACTGTGACCTGTTACACCACTGTGTCCTGTTACACCACTGTGATCTGTTACACCACTGTGTCTTGTTACACCACTGTGTCCTGTTACACCACTGTAACCTGTTACACCACTGTGATCTGTTACACCACTGTGTCCTGTTACACCACTGTGACCTGTTACACCACTGTGACCTGTTACACCACTGTGATCTGTTACACCACTGTGATCTGTTACACCACTGTGACCTGTTACACCACTGTGTCCTGTTACACCACTGTGTCCTGTTACACCACTGTGTCCTGTTACACCACTGTAACCTGTTACACCACTGTGATCTGTTACACCACTGTGTCCTGTTACACCACTGTGACCTGTTACACCACTGTGTCCTGTTACACCACTGTAACCTGTTACACCACTGTGACCTTTTACACCACTGTAACCTGTTACACCACTGTGATCTGTTACACCACTGTGATCTGTTACACCACTGTGTCCTGTTACACCACTGTGTCCTGTTACACCACTGTGATCTGTTACACCACTGTGACCTGTTACACCACTGTGATCTGTTACACCACTGTGATCTGTTACACCACTGTGACCTGTTACACCACTGTGTCCTGTTACACCACTGTAACCTGTTACACCACTGTAACCTGTTACACCACTGTGACCTGTTACACCACTGTGACCTGTTACACCACTGTAACCTGTTACACCACTGTGATCTGTTACACCACTGTGACCTGTTACACCACTGTGTCCTGTTACACCACTGTAACCTGTTACACCACTGTGACCTGTTACACCACTGTGTCCTGTTACACCACTGTGATCTGTTACACCACTGTGACCTGTTACACCACTGTGTCCTGTTACACCACCGTGACCTGTTACACCACTGTAACCTGTTACACCACTGTGTCCTGTTACACCACTGTGATCTGTTACACCACTGTGACCTGTTACACCACTGTGTCCTGTTACACCACTGTGACCTGTTACACCACTGTGTCCTGTTACACCACTGTGTCCTGTTACACCACTGTGTCCTGTTACACCACTGTGACCTGTTACACCACTGTGACCTGTTACACCACTGTGTACTGTTACACCACTGTGTCCTGTTACACCACTGTGTCCTGTTACACCACTGTGTCCTGTTACACCACTGTGACCTGTTACACCACTGTAACCTGTTACACCACTGTGACCTGTTACACCACTGGAACCTGTTACACCACTGTGACCTGTTACACCACTGTGACCTGTTACACCACTGTGATCTGTTACACCACTGTAACCTGTTACACCACTGTGACCTGTTACACCACTGTGACCTGTTACACCACTGTGACCTGTTACACCACTGTGTCCTGTTACACCACTGTGTCCTGTGTGACGGTGTTCCCCCCCTTATATTTCTCCCACGCCTGCAGTAAGAGTCATGTCCACTTTACCCAAGCGTTCTCTACGTCGCAGGCGTCAATTTGATATATGTGGGAGGAAGGAGTGTTCTCGGAGAGCCGAGAAATTGGTGAAACAATAATATTTTGGCCTGTGGTTTAGGCCCTTTAGGAAGCCAAGATGGCGCTGGCTCTCCTGTTTCCCCGCCAAAACTGTGTGACGTCAGTGACACCGGATTGGTCACCGACAGCAATGTGGCACAGGGAGCCAATGAAAACCTCCCTTGGCGAAAGTGACGTCACAAAGGAAAGGGGGTCCGGGCAGCACGCCGCGTTGGCGCCATCAGTCAGACACGACTCGTCAAGGAAGTTGGACGTGCGACGATTGGTACTGTCAGTTTGACAGTTGTTCCCGCTCCTGTGGATTTTACGCGTCACCTGAAGTCTGCCAGTACTCTGTGAGGTCTTCCTTAGTTCATGTGTTGAACCAGAGAGGGAATCGACGGTTATTGAGCAACAAGTGCTCCAAGTCAGGTACTGTGCAAGAAGAAGTGAAGTCTGTGCAGTGACGTAGGCGACGTCTGAGGCAGTTCACCCATTCGTGACGGCGTAGTGGCTGAACAGAGCCACTGGGTAGCAGAGGAAGAAGAGGACTATTTGGGAATACGGACGACTGCAGCCGAGAAGTAGGCAGGCAGCCGTAGCTGGGAGAAGTCGACGGCCAGGAGACCGACTCCAACCCTACAAGAAGTCGAGGAGGAGCACGGACCAGCTGGGAAGAAGGCACGGAGACGACGCGCTAACGGTGGGACAGCGAGTGGGTTCCTGGAGGACACGACAACGTGTGTGTGGGGGCGTTCCCGACACGAGGCAGGAGCCAGGACCAGGAGCTACAACTCAACTCTCATCGGAGGATAGGTGGAAGTAGGTGGTTCTAGTTTCCCTCCCCATTCCCCTTTAGTCAGCTATATTATTCGGCTATATTATTTAGCCTGAGGATTTTGTATGTCGTGAGCAAGGCTCACCTATGTCACAGTAAGGCACCAGCGTGCAGAACAGTACTATCAAGAGTACTCACGATACTTATATATATTATTATTGGTGCGTACATGCACCCGAATAAGTGATGAATTTACTGTGTTGAGAATGTCTTTCATGAGACTTTAATGTGAACATATAGTGAGAAATTATATATAATATTATGCCAGTATTTGGAAGTTAGGCTATGTGCTCAGTAACTATTTCTTTACCATTTATTGATGTCTGATTTATCTATATTATATATGTCTATGTTCGTGCATTGAGTAATCATTTGTGAGTGCAGTGATTTATTGTGTTATCGCCCACGAAAGGAAGTACTGAGAACTCCAGTGTTAAATACTTCATAAGTTACCATTGAAATGAAGGGCAGTGTATAAAACCATTATAGTGAATTATTGTCGCATTTATTATAAAAACGATTGTTTGAGCCCGAAAACAGTGTAGCGAAGTAATACGTGCTATGGTTGCAAATATCGAGTGTGCGAGCTTCTAGTATTCTTTGAGAACTTAAAGAAACAGCGCGCGTGACGCCAGGGAAACAAGCAATAAACTTTCGCGTGGAGGAGGGCGCCCAGCTGATTGTGACATTGACGAGAGGGGGGAAGTGTTGCCACCGTAGTGAGTGTGTAATATACGTGGGAACGAACGACTCCCGCCTGTATCAGCTGAATACTTATTGAGATGACCTTGTGATATCTTTGAATGAGTTTTTAGTAAAATACAAAATACATTTGTGTTTATGTCATCCCCTCCATTTATCTTGTGGCTATATGATACTTGAAAGCAAAGAGTGATAAAAGTACATACCTGCCTGATATCCTGATCTATTGAGTGTGACCTTGCCAAGGCTACCACAATTCAACCAGTCCACTGACGTGTTACTGGACACCGAAAACACCAGTTGGCGACCTTGTGGTTAATAGTAAAGCGCTATTGTTGGGGCGGGCACATAACAGTTAAAGGAACGAGTTGTGTTCCCACTCCTTCTCAATCTGAGGCTGGTTGGGATTGACTGGGATACTCTCCTGGCGTGCAGTGGCGCCGAGAGGATTAGAGTGAAGACCCGCAGGGCTACGGTGAGTGACATTGAGATATCTGTTCACCACCAGAGAGTGGAACTATATATATACCATAACCCCAACATTGGCGACCTTGCCAGGATCACGATCGAAATAAAGGTTGCAGTGGTGGTACTTGGCAGTGGTATTAGATATCAGGTGCAGGTTATCACTCATAGCACAAGATGGAGGATGATAAAGTAACAAGGTTTATTGACACTAGAGATGAACAGGTGCTGGATGAGTGCACCAAGGCACAGTTACAGGCAATAGCAGACCATTTTGGAATAAAGCTGAGATCTCCCAGAGTGGGAGAAAGAAGACTGGAGATAATGGCACAGCTCAGGGCACGAGACGAAGCTTTGGAGGAGGAACGGCCCCAAACACCTGCCAGTGTGGGAGAACACCTGAGTATTGGTGGAAGCAGCAGGGGATCCAGCGGCAGCAGGCACAGCATTAAGATGGAAATAATGAAGTTGCAGCTGGAAGCACAACTGAAGCGTGAAGAGCGAGAGGCACAGCAGCGCAAAGAAGAGCGAGAAGCAGAAGCGCAGCTGAGGAGAGAAGAAGCACAGCAGCGCAAAGAAGAGCGAGAAGCACAGCAGCGCAAAGAAGAGCGAGAAGCAGAAGCCCAGCTGAAGCGTGAGGAGCGAGAAGCACAGCTACGCAGGGAAGAACAAGAGCGAGAAGCACAGCTACGCAGGGAAGAACACGAGCGAGAAGCTAGAATGAGACAGCAGGAGATAGAAGCCAACAAGGAGGTGGAACTGAAGCGAGCTGAACTAGGACTAGGTGTACCTGCTCCGCCGCAACAGGAGGACCGACGAGTGAGGGAACGAGATCTGCCGGTCTTTGTGCCAAATGAAGCCGAAAGTTTCTTCAACCACTTCGAAAGGGTTGCAGCTTTGAAGAGGTGGCCGAGGGCGGAGTGGGCGGAGTTGGTTCAAGGGAGGCTCACAGGTGAAGCTCGTGAAGCCTACACTATGCTCGACTTCCAAGAATGCACCAACTACGATGCGGTAAAAAGAGCTGTGCTCCATTCCTTCAAGCTCACGCCGGGATGTTACAGGAAGAGGTTTAGGGAATGTACCCGGTCGCCAGGAAAATCTTATGCGGAGACGGGGAGGGACATGGAGAGAATAATAATAATAATAATAATTTTTATTTAGGTAAAGGTACATACATAAAGAGATTTTACAAAGTTTGTTGGCTTTATAGATAGAGCTAGTACATACAATGCCTAAAGCCACTATTACGCAAAGCGTTTCGGGCAGAAGAAAGTTCCTTAAGTGGCTGGACTCTGAAGGAGCGAGGTCGGTTGAAGAGGTCAAGGAGCTAATGGTTATGGAAAAGTTTATGTCCGTGCTCTCTCCTGAGATCAGGGTGAGAGTAAAGGAGGCGGACATAAAGGATCTGAGGGCCGCAGCCGACAGAGCCGACATGCTAGAAGAAGCATTACGCCCACGCCGAGAGGGACAGCACCGATCACCCGTATACTCCGGAAACAGTAGGAATTATAGGAGGACGGATAGATGGAGGACAGGAGCGTGTTCCCCCAAGTCCCACCTCTCAAGTTGGGACACCCGAGGATCAAAAGGTGCTATAGAGCCGATAAAGAAGAACCAAGCTGAGAGCTCGGGAGCTGTTGCTGCAACGAAGGAGTCGACAAGTGGTGCGAGGAAGACACAGGGAGCGACGGCCTCTGGAGGCAGTGCTAAGGCGAGCGGTGGCGGATGGTCTCCGACGAGGGTCCGCTGCTACAACTGCGGAATAATCGGACACGTCGCGCGGGAATGCAGACGCCCTAAGCAGCGGGGGCACGTTGCTTTAGTGAGGTTCGAGGACCAGATGGCCGAGAGGGTGCGGGATGAACCCGTACTGAGTGGGGAGAAGAAAGTTCACCCATTCGTGTGTCAGGGAACCGTAAGGATGGGGGACGCAGACCCCATCCCAGTGAAGATCTTAAGAGACACTGGGGCCGATTTTACCCTGGTGAGTGAAACCCTGTTCCCCGAGGGTTACGAGAGTACCAGTGTGGGGGTGGCAAGTGTGACCACTGTGGGAGGCCCAGTGAGGATGCCCCTACACCAGGTAACTTTGAATTCTGATTATGGCTGCCAGACCCTTGTGGTGGGGGTCTGTACATCAATGCCCAAGATGGAGGCTCAGGTCATCTTGGGAAACGACGCATGTGGAGGATATGTCCTTCCGAATCTCGTGAAAGGCGAAGAGTGCCTAGAACAATACAAGGAGACGGGCGGAGTGTTAGACGCCTGTGGGGACGAGAAGGGAATCGCCCCGGTGGCGTTCCCAGTTTGTGCTGTGATGCCGAGACAGCGCGAAGAACAAGGAGGTTGTGGATCTGATGGGGCTGAGGAGACGTCCGGCAGCCTGGGAATCGATCACCTCTTCATAGGACCCGGAGAACGAGAGGAGGGCGAAGACAGCCCAAATGGTGAGTTGCAGGTGACCCTCACCAGTTCTCTAGGGGTAGACCGCACTCGTCTTGGAGAGTTGCAGCAGATGGAGTTCCCCGAATTGATTCGTGAGGCCAAAGGAGGACGTGTTGGTCCTGAGAAGGCTACCCATTTTTACATTCAAGACGGCATGCTGATGAGACAGTGGAGACCTGTGAGGATGGAGGCCGGAGAAGAGTCTCTAAGTACGAGGCACCAGGTAGTGTTGCCGGCCCAGTGCAGAGCGGCCGTGTTGGACCTATCGCACTCCGTGGACTCTGCAGGTCCCTGGGGGTGACCAAGACGCTGCGAAGGATCAGGGATTATTTTTACTGGCCAGGTATGGACGCCGAAGTGAGGCGCTATTGTAAGACGTGCTTGCCATGCCAGAGGGCCGGGAAGAGCCAATCCGCGATACCGAAGGCCCCATTGATCCCTGTGCCGGCGTTTGGGCCTGCATTCGAGCGTCTGTTAGTTGACGGGGTGGGTCCGTTGCCAAGAACGAAAAGAGGGAATACCTACCTGCTGACGATAATGTGTGCGTCCACCAGATTTCCAGAAGCCGTCCCGATGCGACGTTTGACGTCGAAAGGAGTAGCCGGCCAACTACAACGATTTTTCTCTTGGATGGGGATGCCCAGAGAGATTCAGACAGACTGCGGAAGTATATTCCAGTCTAAGTGGTTCCGACAGACGGTGACAGATTGGGGAGTGACTCAGATTCGGTCGTCGCCCTACCGACCGCAGTCGCAAGGGGCGATCGAAAGATTTCATTCCACCTTGAAGACCGTTCTGAGAGTATTCTGCGCAGAACAGGGGGCTGAGTGGGATGAGGCTGTATACCCCGCGTTATTTGCCATACGTAACGCGGTGGTAGAATCATTAGGATTCTCACCTTTCCAGCTAGTGTATGGACACGAGGTGCGAAGTCCTCTGTCTATGCTGAGGGAACAATGGACACCAGGAGCGACCGTGGGAACGGTGAATGAATATGTCCAGAAGTTCAAAGAACGTCTCACTCTAGCGAAGGAACTAGCTGGGAAACATCTGAAGGAGGCGCAGCGTAAGATGTCGGAGTGGTACGACAAGAGAGCTACGCAGAGGGATTTCCAGGTCGGGTCCCAGGTGATGGTTTTGCTGCCGGGTAAAGGTAGGGTGACCGAGTCGCGGTTCGAGGGACCATACCAGGTGCTGCGGCGGTTGGGTCCTGTGTTGTACGAAATTGGGAAGCCGGATAGACCCCGCAAGAAGCAGGTGTGTCACGTAGACCGCCTGAAACCTTTCTTCACTGTGGAAGGAGGAGCCGCCAGGCAGGACGGAACGGTGACCCGAGAACCCCAGCAGAAGACGGTTCTATGCGTGCAGGTGGACCAAGAACTCCCGGAGGAGGAAGGAAAGTGGTCCAGGGCGGATGGCACCCGTCTCACCAACTCTGAGAGTCTGGCGAAGATCAAGAACAAGTTACTACATCTGGAAGGGCAACAGAGAGCGGACCTGACGAACCTACTGAGAGAGAATGCCTCCCTCTTTACCGACGTGCTCCGACGACACAAGAGTGTGACGCACGAGGTAGAGGTGAGGGACGCCAGGCCCATCAAGCAGAGCGCGTATAGGGTGAGCCCGGAGAAGCGAGAGCTGATGAGAAAGGAGGTGGAGTATCTCCTTGAGAACGACCTTGCGGAGCCCAGTAAAAGTGAGTGGAGTTCCCCATGCTTGTTGGTGAGGAAAAGTGACGGAACCTACCGCTTTTGTACAGATTACAGGAGGGTGAACTCCATCACAGTGGCCGATTCTCACCCCATGCCAAGAGTGAGCGATTGCATTGACCAGGTGGGCAGTGCACGGTACGTATCCAAGGTCGATCTGCTCAAGGGGTACTACCAGATCTCTTTGACTCCTGAGGCCAGGAAGATATCAGCTTTCGCAACTCCTGACGGGCTGTACCAGTACAAGGTGTTGCCCTTTGGGATGAAAAACAGCGGCAGCTGCTTCCAGCGAATGATGAATGAGTTGTTAAGGGGTGCCGCAGGCTGCACAGTTTACATCGATGACATCGTCGTGTACGCCGACGATTGGAAGACGCATGTGGAGAGACTCAGGAAATTGTTCAGAAGACTAGAGGAGACTAACTTGACTGTAAATTTGGCCAAGAGCGAGTTTGGGAAAGCTCACTTAGAGTACCTTGGTTTTGTCATCGGCCAAGGTGAAGTCACTCCCGTTGATCACAAAGTATCAGCCATTAAGGAATACCCCGTGCCCAGGACGCGTAAGGAGTTGCTAAGGTACCTCGGAATGATAGGGTACTATCGTGGGTTCTGCAGGAATTTCTCCACGGTAGCGCATCCCCTAACCGAGCTACTCTCCAAGAATGTACGATGGAGATGGGGAGAGGCCTGCCAAGAGTCTTTTGAAAAGACCAAGAAATTGTTGACGGAGGCCCCGGTATTAATATCCCCAGATTTCTCAGCCGGATTCATCCTGTACGTAGACGCCAGCGACGTTGGAATAGGGGCCATGTTGGCTCAAGAAAGGAGTGGAGTACATAGGCCAGTAGCGTTTTACTCGAAGAAGTTTGTAAAATACCAGCGGGCCTATAGCACCGTTGAGAAAGAGGCATTGGTGCTAGTTATGGCCCTGAAGCACTTTGATGTGTACGTGGGAGGAGGGGCGAGATCTGTTCTGGTGTTCACAGATCACAACCCTCTCACCTTTTTGTACAAAATGAAGAACTCCAACCAACGCCTGACGAGGTGGGCGTTGTTACTGCAACAGTACCGGCTGGAAATCAAGCACATCAAGGGGAAGGACAACGTAGTAGCAGATGCCCTGTCCCGTATACACTAACCAGACATGACTCTTATTTTAAGGGGAGGGGTATGTGACGGTGTTCCCCCCCTTATATTTCTCCCACGCCTGCAGTAAGAGTCATGTCCACTTTACCCAAGCGTTCTCTACGTCGCAGGCGTCAATTTGATATATGTGGGAGGAAGGAGTGTTCTCGGAGAGCCGAGAAATTGGTGAAACAATAATATTTTGGTCTGTGGTTTAGGCCCTTTAGGAAGCCAAGATGGCGCTGGCTCTCCTGTTTCCCCGCCAAAACTGTGTGACGTCAGTGACACCGGATTGGTCACCGACAGCAATGTGGCACAGGGAGCCAATGAAAACCTCCCGTGGCGAAAGTGACGTCACGAAGGAAAGGGGGTCCGGGCAGCACGCCGCGTTGGCGCCATCAGTCAGACACGACACGTCAAGGAAGTTGGACGTGCGACGATTGGTCCTGTCAGTTTGACAGTTGTTCCCGCTCCCGTGGATTTTACGCGTCACCTGAAGTCTGCCAGTACTCTGTGAGGTCTTCCTTAGTTCATGTGTTGAACCAGAGAGGGAATCGACGGTTATTGAGCAACAAGTGCTCCAAGTCAAGTACTGTGCAAGAAGAAGTGAAGTCTGTGCAGTGACGTAGGCGACGGCTGAGGCAGTTCACCCATTCGTGACGGCGTAGTGGCTGAACAGAGCCACTGGGTAGCAGAGGAAGAAGAGGACTATTTGGGAATACGGACGACTGCAGCCGAGAAGTAGGCAGGCAGCCGTAGCTGGGAGAAGTCGACGGCCAGGAGACCGACTCCAACCCTACAAGAAGTCGAGGAGGAGCACGGACCTGCTGGGAAGAAGGCACGGAGACGACGCGCTAACGGTGGGACAGCGAGTGGGTTCCTGGAGGACACGACAACTTGTGTGTGGGGGCGTTCCCGACACGAGGCAGGAGCCAGGACCAGGAGCTACAACTCAACTCTCATTGGAGGATAGGTGGAAGAAGGTGGTTCTAGTTTCCCTCCCCATTCCCCTTTAGTCAGCTATATTATTCGGCTATATTATTTAGCGTGAGGATTTTGTATGTCGTGAGCAAGGCTCACCTATGTCACAGTAAGGCACCAGCTTGCAGAACAGTACTATCAAGAGTACTCACGATACTTATATATATTATTATTGGTGCGTACATGCACCCGAATAAGTGATGAATTTACTGTGTTGAGAATGTCTTTCATGAGACTTTAATGTGAACATATAGTGAGAAATTATATATAATATTATGCCAGTATTTGGAAGTTAGGCTATGTGCTCAGTAACTATTTCTTTACCATTTATTGATGTCTGATTTATCTATATTATATATGTCTATGTTCGTGCATTGAGTAATCATTTGTGAGTGCAGTGATTTATTGTGTTATCGCCCACGAAAGGAAGTACTGAGAACTCCAGTGTTAAATACTTCATAAGTTACCATTGAAATGAAGGGCAGTGTATAAAACCATTATAGTGAATTATTGTCGCATTTATTATAGAAACGATTGTTTGAGCCCGAAAACAGTGTAGCGAAGTAATACGTGCTATGGTTGCAAATATCGAGTGTGCGAGCTTCTAGTATTCTTTGAGAACTTAAAGAAACAGCGCTCGTGACGCCAGGGAAACAAGCAATAAACTTTCGCGCGGAGGAGGGCGCCCAGCTGATTGTGATATTGACGAGAGGGGGGAAGTGTTGCCACCGTAGTGAGTGTATAATATACGTGGAAACGAACGACTCCCGCCTGTATCAGCTGAATACTTATTGAGATGACCTTGTGATATCTTTGAATGAGTTTTTAGTAAAATACAAAATACATTTGTGTTTATGTCATCCCCTCCATTTATCTTGTGGCTATATGATACTTGAAAGCAAAGAGTGATAAAAGTACATACCTGCCTGATATCCTGATCTATTGAGTGTGACCTTGCCAAGGCTACCACAATTCAACCAGTCCACTGACATGTTACTGGACACCGAAAACACCAGTTGGCGACCTTGTGGTTAATAGTAAAGCCCTATTGTTGGGGCGGGCACATAACAGTTAAAGGAACGAGTTGTGTTCCCACTCCTTCTCAATCAGAGGCTGGTTGGGATTGACTGGGATACTCTCCTGGCGTGCAGTGGCGCCGAGAGGATTAGAGTGAAGACCCGCAGGGCTACGGTGAGTGACATTGAGATATCTGTTCACCACCAGAGAGTGGAACTATATATATACCATAACCCCAACACCTGTTACACCACTGTGTCCTATTACACCACTGTGACCTGTTACACCACTGTGACCTGTTACACCACTGTGTCCTGTTACACCACTGTAACCTGTTACACCACTGTGACCTGTTACACCACTGTGACCTGTTACACCACTGTAACCTGTTACACCACTGTGTCCTGTTACACCACTGTGATCTGCTACACCACTGTGACCTGTTACACCACTGTGTCCTGTTACACCACTGTGATCAGTTACACCACTGTGTCCTGTTACACCACTGTGATCTGTTACACCACTGTGTCCTGTTACACCACTGTAGCCTGTTACACCACTGTGACCTGTTACACCACTGTGACCTGTTACACCACTGTAACCTGTTACACCACTGTGTCCTGTTACACCACTGTGATCTGCTACACCACTGTGATCTGTTACACCACTGTCTCCTGTTACACCACTGTGATCTGTTACACCACTGTGTCCTGTTACAACACTGTGATCTGTTACACCACTGTGTCCTGTTACACCAGTGTGACCTGTAACACCACTGTGTCCTGTTACACCACTGTGTCCTGTTACACCACTGTGTCCTGTTACACCACTGTGTCCTGTTACACCACTGTGTCCTGTTACACCACTGTGTCCTGTTACACCACTGTGTCCTGTTACACCACTGTGTCCTGTTACACCACTGTGTCCTGTTACACCACTGTGACCTGTTACACCACAGTGACCTGTTACACCACTGTAACCTGTTACACCACTGTGATCTGTTACACCACTGTGTCCTGTTACACCACTGTGACCTGTTACACCACTGTGTCTTGTTACACCACTGTGACCTGTTACACCACTGTGTCCTGTTACACCACTGTGTCCTGTTACACCACTGTGTCCTGTTACACCACTGTGTCCTGTTACACCACTGTGACCTGTTACACCACTGTGACCTGTTACACCACTGTAACCTGTTACACCACTGTAACCTGTTACACCACTGTGATCTGTTACACCACTCTGTCCTGTTACACCACTGTGACCTGTTACACCACTGTGTCTTGTTACACCACTGTGACCTGTTACACCACTGTGTCCTGTTACACCACTGTGTCCTGTTACACCACTGTAACCTGTTACACCACTGTAACCTGTTACACCACTGTAACCTGTTACACCACTGTAACCTGTTACACCACTGTGACCTGTTACACCACTGTGACCTGTTACACCACTGTGTCCTGTTACACCACTGTGACCTGTTACACCACTGTGACCTGTTACACCACTGTAACCTGTTACACCACTGTGTCCTGTTACACCACTGTAACCTGTTACACCACTGTGTCCTGTTACACCACTGTAACCTGTTACACCACTGGAAACTGTTACACCACTGTGATCTGTTACACCACTGTAACCTGTTACACCACTGTAACCTGTTACACCACTGTGATCTGTTACACCACTGTGACCTGTTACACCACTGTAACCTGTTACACCACTGTGATCTGTTACACCACTGTGACCTGTTACACCACTGTGTCCTGTTACACCACTGTGACCTGTTACACCACTGTGATCTGTTACACCACTGTGACTTGTTACACCACTGTGATCTGTTACACCACTGTGATCTGTTACACCACTGTGGTCTGTTACACCACTGTGATCTGTTACACCACTGTGTCCTGTTACACCACTGTGACCTGTTACACCACTGTGATCTGTTACACCACTGTGACCTGTTACACCACTGTAACCTGTTACACCACTGTGTCCTGTTACAGCACTGTGACCTGTTACACCACTGTGACCTGTTACACCACTGTGACCTGTTACACCACTGTGACCTGTTACACCACTGTGTCCTGTTACACAACTGTGACCTGTTACACCACTGTGACCTGTTACACCACTGTGATCTGTTACACCACTGTGACCTGTTACACCACTGTGATCTGTTACACCACTGTGATCTGTTACACCACTGTGACCTGTTACACCACTGTGATCTGTTACACCACTGTGATCTGTTACACCACGGTGACCTGTTACACCACTGTGACCTGTTACACCACTGTGATCTGTTACACCACTGTGACCTGTTACACCACTGTGACCTGTTACACCACTGTGACCTGTTACACCACTGTGATCTGTTACACCACTGTGATCTGTTACACCACTGTGATCTGTTACACCACTGTGACCTGTTACACCACTGTGTCCTGTTACACCACTGTGTCCTGTTACACCACTGTGATCTGTTACACCACTGTGACCTGTTACACCACTGTAACCTGTTACACCACTGTGACCTGTTACACCACTGTGACCTGTTACACCACTGTGACCTGTTACACCACTGTGTCCTGTTACACCACTGTGACCTGTTACACCACTGTGATCTGTTACACCACTGTGACCTCTTACACCACTGTGACCTGTTACACCACTGTGACCTGTTACACCACTGTGATCTGTTACACCACTGTGACCTGTTACACCACTGTGACCTGTTTCACCACTGTGTCCTGTTACACCACTGTGACCTGTTACACCACTGTGACCTGTTTCACCACTGTGTCCTGTTACACCACTGTGTCCTGTTACACCTTAGTGACCTGTTACACCACTGTGATCTGTTACACCACTGTGATCTGTTACACCACTGTGATCTGTTACACCACTGTGATCTGTTACACCACTGTGTCCTGTTACACCACTGTGTCCTGTTACACCACTGTGTCCTGTTACACCACTGTGATCTGTTACACCACTGTGATCTGTTACACCACTGTAACCTGTTACACCACTGTGATCTGTTACACCACTGTGTCCTGTTACACCACTGTGTCCTGTTACACCACTGTGATCTGTTACACCACTGTGATCTGTTACACCACTGTGATCTGTTACACCACTGTGTCCTGTTACACCACTGTGATCTGTTACACCACTGTGATCTGTTACACCACTGTGTCCTGTTACACCACTGTGATCTGTTACACCACTGTGATCTGTTACACCACTGTGTCCTGTTACACCACTGTGTCCTGTTACACCACTGTGTCCTGTTACACCACTGTGATCTGTTACACCACTGTGTCCTGTTACACCACTGTGTCCTGTTACACCACTGTAACCTGTTACACCACTGTGACCTGTTACACCACTGTAACCTGTTACACCACTGTAACCTGTTACACCACTGTAACCTGTTACACCACTGTGATCTGTTACACCGCTGTAACCTGTTACACCACTGTAACCTGTTACACCGCTGTGATCTGTTACACCGCTGTGATCTGTTACACCACTGTGACCTGTTACACCACTGTGACCTGTTACACCACTGTAACCTGTTACACCACTGTAACCTGTTACACCACTGTGATCTGTTACACCACTGTAACCTGTTACACCACTGTGTCCTGTTACACCACTGTGATCTGTTACACCACTGTGATCTGTTACACCACTGTGATCTGTTACACCACTGTGATCTGTTACACCACTGTGTCCTGTTACACCACTGTGTCCTGTTACACCACTGTGACCTGTTACACCACTGTGTCCTGTTACACCACTGTGTCCTGTTACACCACTGTGTCCTGTTACACCACTGTGATCTGTTACACCACTGTGTCCTGTTACACCACTGTGACCTGTTACACCACTGTGTCCTGTTACACCACTGTGTCCTGTTACACCACTGTGTCCTGTTACACCACTGTAACCTGTTACACCACTGTGATCTGTTACACCACTGTGACCTGTTACACCACTGTGACCTGTTACACCACTGTGTCCTGTTACACCACTGTAACCTGTTACAGCACTGTGACCTGTTACACCACTGTGATCTGTTACACCACTGTAACCTGTTACACCACTGTAACCTGTTACACCACTGTGACCTGCTACACCACTGTGACCTGTTACACCACTGTGATCTGTTACACCACTGTGATCTGTTACACCACTGTGACCTGTTACACCACTGTGATCTGTTACACCACTGTAACCTGTTACACCACTGTGACCTGTTACACCACTGTGATCTGTTACACCACTGTAACCTGTTACACCACTGTGTCCTGTTACACCACTGTGATCTGTTACACCACTGTAACCTGTTACACCACTGTAACCTGTTACACCACTGTGACCTGTTACACCACTGTGATCTGTTACACCACTGTGTCCTGTTACACCACTGTGTCCTGTTACACCACTGTGACCTGTTACACCACTGTGTCCTGTTACACCACTGTGTCCTGTTACACCACTGTGTCCTGTTACACCACTGTGATCTGTTACACCACTGTGTCCTGTTACACCACTGTGACCTGTTACACCACTGTGTCCTGTTACACCACTGTGTCCTGTTACACCACTGTGTCCTGTTACACCACTGTAACCTGTTACACCACTGTGATCTGTTACACCACTGTGACCTGTTACACCACTGTGACCTGTTACACCACTGTGTCCTGTTACACCACTGTAACCTGTTACAGCACTGTGACCTGTTACACCACTGTGATCTGTTACACCACTGTAACCTGTTACACCACTGTAACCTGTTACACCACTGTGACCTGCTACACCACTGTGACCTGTTACACCACTGTGATCTGTTACACCACTGTGATCTGTTACACCACTGTGACCTGTTACACCACTGTGATCTGTTACACCACTGTAACCTGTTACACCACTGTGACCTGTTACACCACTGTGATCTGTTACACCACTGTAACCTGTTACACCACTGTGTCCTGTTACACCACTGTGATCTGTTACACCACTGTAACCTGTTACACCACTGTAACCTGTTACACCACTGTGACCTGTTACACCACTGTGTCCTGTTACACCACTGTGTCCTGTTACACCACTGTGTCCTGTTACACCATTGTAACCTGTTACACCACTGTGACCTGTTACACCACTGTGACCTGTTACACCACTGTGACCTGTTACACCACTGTGTCCTGTTACACCACTGTAACCTGTTACACCACTGTGACCTGTTACACCACTGTGACCTGTTACACCACTGTAACCTGTTACACCATTGTAACCTGTTACACCACTGTGACCTGTTACACCACTGTGACCTGTTACACCACTGTGATCTGTTACACCACTGTGATCTGTTACACCACTGTGACCTGTTACACCACTGTGATCTGTTACACCACTGTAACCTGTTACACCACTGTGACCTGTTACACCACTGTGATCTGTTACACCACTGTAACCTGTTACACCACTGTGTCCTGTTGCACCACTCTGATCTGTTACACCACTGTAACCTGTTAGACCACTGTAACCTGTTACACCACTGTGACCTGTTACACCACTGTGACCTGTTACACCACTGTGATCTGTTACACCACTGTAACCTGTTACACCACTGTGATCTGTTACACCACTGTGACCTGTTACACCACTGTGTCCTGTTACACCACTGTGACCTGTTACACCACTGTGATCTGTTACACCACTGTGACCTGTTACACCACTGTGTCCTTTTACACCACTGTGACCTGTTACACCACTGTGATCTGTTACACCACTGTGACCTGTTACACCACTGTGTCCTTTTACACCACTGTGATCTGTTACACCACTGTGACCTGTTACACCACTGTGATCTGTTACACCACTGTAACCTGTTACACCACTGTGTCCTGTTACACCACTGTGATCTGTTACACCACTGTGTCCTGTTACACCACTGTGATCTGTTACACCACTGTAACCTGTTACACCACTGTGATCTGTTACACCACTGTGATCTGTTACACCACTGTAACCTGTTACACCACTGTGATCTGTTACACCACTGTGATCTGTTACACCACTGTAACCTGTTACACCACTGTAACCTGTTACACCACTGTGATCTGTTACACCACTGTGACCTGTTACACCACTGTGTCCTATTACACCACTGTGTCCTGTTACACCACTGTGTCCTGTTACACCACAGTGACCTGTTACACCACTGTGTCCTTTTACACCACTGTGTCCTGTTACACCACTGTAACCTGTTACACCACTGTGACCTGTTACACCACTGTGATCTGTTACACCACTGTGTCCTGTTACACCACTGTGACCTGTTACACCACTGTGATCTGTTACACCACTGTGTCCTGTTACACCACTGTGATCTGTTACACCACTGTGACCTGTTACACCACTGTGACCTGTTACACCATTGTGTCCTTTTACACCACTGTGTCCTGTTACACCACTGTAACCTGTTACACCACTGTGACCTGTTACACCACTGTGATCTGTTACACCACTGTGTCCTGTTACACCACTGTGACCTGTTACACCACTGTGACCTGTTACACCACTGTGTCCTGTTACACCACTGTGATCTGTTACACCACTGTGATCTGTTACAGCACTGTGTCCTGTTACACCACTGTGACCTGTTACACCACTGTGATCTGTTACACCACTGTGACCTGTTACACCATTGTGTCCTGTTACACCACTGTGTCCTGTTACACCACTGTGTCCTGTTACACCACTGTGTCCTGTTACACCACTGTGTCCTGTTACACCACTGTGATCTGTTACACCACTGTGTCCTGTTACACCACTGTGTCCTGTTACACCACTGTGACCTGTTACACCACTGTGTCCTGTTACACCACTGTGACCTGTTGCACCATTGTGTCCTTTTACACCACTGTGTCCTGTTACACCACTGTGACCTGTTACACCACTGTGTCCTGTTACACCACTGTGTCCTGTTACACCACTGTGTCCTGTTACACCACTGTGATCTGTTACACCACTGTGATCTGTTACACCACTGTGATCTGTTACACCACTGTGATCTGTTACACCACTGTGATCTGTTACACCACTGTGATCTGTTACACCACTGTGTCCTGTTACACCACTGTGTCCTGTTACACCACTGTGATCTGTTACACCACTGTGACCTGTTACACCATTGTGTCCTTTTACACCACTGTGTCCTGTTACACCACTGTGACCTGTTACACCACTGTGTCCTGTTACACCACTGTGTCCTGTTACACCACTGTGTCCTGTTACACCACTGTGACCTGTTACACCACTGTGACCTGTTACACCACTGTGTCCTGTTTCACCACTGTGTCCTCTTACACCACTGTGTCCTGTTACACCACTGTGACCTGTTACACCACTGTGTCCTGTTACACCACTGTGTCCTGTTACACCACTGTGACCTGTTACACCACTGTGACCTGTTACACCACTGTGTCCTGTTACACCACTGTGTCCTGTTACACCACTGTGACCTGTTACACCACTGTGTCCTGTTACACCACTGTGTCCTGTTACACCACTGTGTCCTGTTACACCACTGTGACCTGTTACACCACTGTGTCCTGTTACACCACTGTGTCCTGTTACACCACTGTGACCTGTTACACCACTGTGACCTGTTACACCACTGTGTCCTGTTACACCACTGTGTCCTGTTACACCACTGTGACCTGTTACACCACTGTGTCCTGTTACACCACTGTGTCCTGTTACACCACTGTGACCTGTTACACCACTGTGACCTGTTACACCACTGTGTCCTGTTACACCACTGTGTCCTGTTACACCACTGTGATCTGTTACACCACTGTGATCTGTTACACCACTGTGATCTGTTACACCACTGTGATCTGTTACACCACTGTGATCTGTTACACCACTGTGATCTGTTACACCACTGTGTCCTGTTACACCACTGTGTCCTGTTACACCACTGTGATCTGTTACACCACTGTGACCTGTTACACCACTGTGACCTGTTACACCACTGTGATCTGTTACACCACTGTGTCCTGTTACACCACTGTGACCTGTTACACCACTGTGTCCTGTTACACCACTGTGTCCTGTTACACCACTGTGTCCTGTTACACCACTGTGTCCTGTTACACCACTGTGTCCTGTTACACCACTGTGTCCTGTTACACCACTGTGACCTGTTACACCACTGTAACCTGTTACACCACTGTGACCTGTTACACCACTGTGATCTGTTACACCACTGTAACCTATTACACCACTGTAACCTGTTACACCACTGTGATCTGTTACACCGCTGTAACCTGTTACACCACTGTGATCTGTTACACCGCTGTAACCTGGTTTAATCCCGTTACATTTGGCATGTTGATACTGTCCTTAATTGTGGTCGTCAGTTTAATATAATTTTCGTGTATTGGAACTGTATCAACGCCCTGGTGACTGTCCAGCAACATGTAATCCACCTATCTTCCTATATTGTTTCATCTAGATCACTACCATTATATTAGGCTCTATCTCTGTCTCTCACTCTTTCTCGTTTTCTATGTTTTTTCCCTCTTTCTCTCCCTCTGATTTTCTCTCTCTCCTCCCCTCACACACACACACACACACACACACACACACACACACACACACACACACACACACACACACACACACACACACACACACACACACACACACACACACATCCAACAAATGGCTGTTGAAGTTCAACCCGAGTAAATGCAAAGTAATGAAACTAGGTAGTGGAAATAGGAGGCCAGACACAGGATACAGAATAGGAGATGAAGTACTTAATAAAACGGGCAGAGATAAAGATCTAGGAGTTTATATCACACCAAACCTGTCTCCTGAAGCCCACATAAAAAGAATAACGTCTGCGGCATATGTGAGGCTGGCTAACATCAGAACAGCGTTCAGGAACCTGTGTAAGGAATCATTCAGAATCTTGTACACCACATATGTAAGACCAATCCTGGAGTATGCGGCCCCAGCATTGAGCCCGTACATTGTCAAGCACAAGACGAAGCTGGAAAAAGTCCAAAGGTATGCCACTAGACTAGTCCCAGAACTAAGGGGCATGAGTTACGAGGAAAGGCTGCGGGAAATGCACCTTACGACACTGGAAGACAGAAGAGTAAGGGGAGACATGATCACAACCTACAAAATCCTCAGAGGAATCGACCGGGTAAACAAGGATGAACTATTCAACGCTGGTGGGACGCGAACAAGGGGACACAGGTGGAAACTGAGTACCCACATGAGCCACAGAGACGTTAGAAGGAACTTTTTCAGTGTCAGAGTAGTTAACAGATAGAATGCATTAGGCAGTGATGTGGTGGAGGCTGACTCCATACACAGTTTTAAATGTAGATATGATAGAGCCCAGTAGGCTCAGGAATCTGTACACCAGTTGATTGACAGTTGAGAGGCGGGACCAAAGAGCCAAAGCTCAACCCCCGCAAGCACAAATAGGTGAGTACAAATAGGTGAGTACACACACTCACACACACACACACACACACACACACACACACACACACACACACACACACACACACACACACACACACACACACACACACACACACACACTGGGGCATATACTGAAAGTGACAAGGAAATCTGCGAGGCACTGAATGCCAGTTTCCATGGAGTGTTCACTACCGAGCCTGAGCAGCTCCCATTGTTGGAAGGGGTTACCCTAGATGAAAGACTATCAGATATAGAGGTGACAGCAGAGGAGGTAATGAAACAGTTGACAACTCTAGATGCAACTAAAGCAGTTGGACCAGACAAAGTATCACCGTGGATACTAAAAGAAGCAGCACAGGCCCTCAGCGTGCCTCTGGCAATGATCTTTAATGAGTCACTTATGTCAGGAGAATTGCCCAGTTGCTAGAAGAAGGCAAATGTCGTGCCGATCTTCAAGAAAGGTGATAGGGAGGAGGCACTTAACTATAGACCTGTATCACTGACAAGCATCCCCTGTAAAATACTGGAAAGAATAATTAGGCTACGACTGGTTGCACACCTGGAGAACATTAGGTTTGTGAACAAACATCAACATGGGTTCTGGACAGGGAAATCGTGCCTAACAATCCTTCTGGAATTCTATGATAAAATAACGAGGATAAGACAGGACAGAGATGGTTGGGCAGACTGCATATTTCTGGACTGTCAAAAAGCCTTTGATACAGTACCGCACATGAGACTGCTGTTCAAGCTCGAGAGGCAGGCGGGGGTGGGGGGAAAGGTTCTAGCATGGATAAGGAACTACCTAACAGGAAGGAGCCAAAGAGTTACGGTAAGGGGCGAGAAGTCGGACTGGCGAACAGTAACAAGTGGAGTACCACAAGGATCGGTGCTGGGACCAATTCTATTTCTTGTATATGTTAACGACATGTTTACAGGCGTAGAGTCCTACATGTCGATGTTTGCGGATGACGCAAAGTTGATGAGAAGAGTTGTGACAGGTGAGGATTGCAGGGTCCTCCAAGAGGACCTGAACAGTTTGCAGAGATGGTCAGAGAAATGGCTACTGGAATTCAACACGAGCAAATGTAAAGTTATGGAAATGGGACTAGGAGATAGGAGACCAAAGGGACAGTACACAATGAAGGGGAACAGCCTACCTGTAACGACGCGTGAAAGAGACCTGGGGGTGGACGTAACACCTAATCTATCTCCTGAGGCACATATAAATAGGATAACGACAGCAGCGTACTCTACACTGGCAAAAGTTAGAACATCATTCAGAAACCTAAGTAAGGAGGCATTTAGGGCGCTTTACACTGCCTACGTAAGGCCAGTCTTAGAGTATGCCGCCTCATCATGGAGTCCCCATCTGAAGAAGCATATAATGAAACTGGAAAAGGTTCAGAGGTTTGCAACGAGACTCGTCCCAGAGCTACGAGGGATGGGGTATGAGGAGCGCCTGAGGGAACTGTGCCTTACGACACTAGAAAGAAGAAGGGAGAGGGGGGACATGATAGGAACGTATAAGATACTCAGAGGGATTGACAGAGTGGACATAGACGAAATGTTCACACGGAATAGTAACAGAACGAGGGGACATGGATGGAAGCTTGAAACTCAGATGAGTCACAGAGATGTTAGGAAGTTTTCTTTTAGCGTGAGAGTAGTGGGAAAATGGAATGCACTTCAGGAACAGGTTGTGGAAGCAAATACTATTCATAATTTTAAAACCAGGTATGATAGGGAAATGGGACAGGAGTCATTGCTGTAAACAACCGATGCTCGAAAGGCGGGATCCAAGAGTCAATGCTCGATCCTGCAGACACAACTAGGTGAGTACAACTAGGTGAGTACACACACACACACACACACACACACACACACACACACACACACACACACACACACACACACACACACACACACACATAAAGACAGGCTATTTAACACAAGGGGCACACGCACTAGGGGACACAGGTGGAAACTGAGTGCCCAAATGAGCCACAGAGATATTAGAAAGAACTTGTTTAGTGTCAGAGTGGTTGACAAATGGAATGCATTAGGAAGTAATGTGGTGGAGGCTGATTCCATTCACAGTTTCAAGTGTAGATATGATAGAGCCCAATAGGCTCAGGAACCTGTACACCTGTTGATTGACGGTTGAGAGGCGGGACCAAAGAGCCAGAGCTCAACCCCCGCAAGCACAACTAGGTGAGTACACACACACACACACCTGGAGTTCCTGGAGTGAAGGAACTTTGTAACACAGCATCAACATGGGTTCAGGGATGGCAGGTCCTGCCTCACAGGGTTACTTGAATTCTACGACCAGGCAACAAAAATAAGGCAAGAAAGAGAAGGGTGGGCAGACTGCATATTTTTGGATTGTCAGAAAGCCTTTGATACAGTGCCACACAAGAGGCTAGTGAAAAAGCTGGAGATGCTGGCTGGAGTGAAAGGGAAGGTACTCCATTGGATAAAGGAGTACCTAAGCAACAGGAGACAACGAGTCTGTGTGAGGGGTGAGGTCTCGGACTGGCGAGACGTCACAAGTGGAGTCCCGCAGGGGTCAGTCCTTGGTTCTATACTGTTTCTGGTATATGTAAATGATCTCCCAGAGGGTATAGATTCGTTCTTCTCAATGTTTGCCGATGATGCAAAAATTATGAGGAGGATTGAAACTGAGGATGATAGAAGGAGGCTACAAGATGACCTAGACAGACTGAGTGAATGGTCCAACAAATGGTTGTTGAAATTCAACCCCAGTAAATGCAAAGTAATGAAACTAGGCAGTGGAAACAGGAGGCCAGGCACAGGATACAGAATAGGAGATGAAGTACTTAATGAAACAGACAGAGAGAAAGATCTAGGAGTTGATATCACACCAAACCTGTCTCCTGAAGCCCACATAAAAAGAATAACGTCTGCGGCATATGTGAGGCTGGCTAACATCAGAACAGCGTTCAGGAACCTGTGTAAGGAATCATTCAGAATCTTGTACACCACATATGTAAGACCAATCCTGGAGTATGCGGCCCCAGCATGGAGCCCGTACCTTGTCAAGCACAAGACGAAGCTGGAAAAAGTCCAAAGGTATGCTACTAGACTAGTCCCAGAACTAAGGGGCATGAGTTACGAGGAAAGGCTGCGGGAAATGCACCTTACGACACTGGAAGACAGAAGAGTAAGGGGGGACATGATCACAACCTACAAAATCCTCAGGGGAATCGACCGGGTAAACAAGGATAAACTATATTCAACACTGGTGGGACGCGAACAAGGGGACACAGGTGGAAACTGAGTACCCACATGAGCCACAGGGACGTAAGAAGGAACTTTTTCAGTGTCAGAGTAGTTAACAGATGGAATGCATTAGGCAGTGATGTGGTGGAGGCTGACTCCATACACAGTTTTAAATGTAGATATGATAGAGCCCAGTAGGCTCAGGAACCTGTACACCAGTTGATTGACAGTTGAGAGGCGGGACCAAAGAGCCAAAGCTCAACCCCCACAAGCACAAATAGGTGAGTACACACACACACACACACAAACACACACACACACACACACACACACACACACACACACACACACACACACACACACACACACACACACACACACACACACACACACACACACACACACACACACACACTGTGACGGAGTTCCCCCCCTTATATTTCTCCCACGCCAGCTGTAAGTGTCATATCTACTTTACCCGAACGTTCTCTGCCTTCCAGAGAACAATTTGACATATCTGGGAGCATGAGGTGTTCTCGCATAGGAGAGAAATTAACTAAAGAAGAGTGTTTTGGCCAGTGGCTTAGGCCCTTTTGGACGCCAAGATGGCGCCGACTCCTACGTTTCCACGCCAAAATGTTATGACGTCAGTGGCACCAGATTGGCCAAGAACGGTGACGTGGTACAGGGAGCCAATGAGAAACGCCCCTGGCAAGTGTGAAGTCACGGGTGGAGGTAGGTCCGGGCCGTGCGCCCCCGTGGCGCCAGGAGTTATGTACGACACGTCAAGGGCGGACGTGCGATAAGGGGGTTCTGTCAGTCTGACAGTATTCGCCCCTCTCCGGTGAATATATGCATCACCAGTGGTCTGCGAGCATCCTGTGAGGTCTTCCTGAACTCCGTGAGGCGGACAGAAGAAGGAATTGACGGGAAACGAGCAACAAGTCCTCCAGTGACAGGTGCTTAGCAAGAGTGAAGCCTGGGCAGCGACGTCAGGGACGACTGTACAGTTTCACCAGTCGGGTGATGACGTAGCGGCTGGGCCAGTTCACCGTGAGGAAGAAGAAGAACAAACTAGCTGGGAATACGAACGACTACAGCCAGGAGTAAGGACTGCAGACGTAGTTGTGAGAAGGAGGCGACGGCCAGGAGACTGACTCCAACCCTTCAAGAGGTTGTGGAGGAGCACGGAGCCTGCAGAGAGAAGCAGTACGGAGAAGACGCGCTTTTTGGGTGTTGGTTGAGGTCCTGGGAAGAGCATCAGTGTGTGTGTGGGGGCGTTCCCTACGGCAAGTCGTGAGCCGGGACTAGGAGCTTCAATTCAACCCTCAACAGAGGACGAGTCCACATCATTTATGGTGGAAGTAGGTAATTCAGTTTCCCTCCCATTCCCCTTTAGTTAGCGATTAGCCAGAGTATCTTCTATGTCGTGAGCAGGGCTAACCAATGTCTATGTTTCTAGTAAGACACAGTTGCGAAGGGAGATGCTATAGAGCTCTCACGAGATATATATATATATATATATATATATATATATATATATATATATATATGGTGTGTGATTGCACCTGTGGGTTGATAAAGAGATTACTGTGACGAGGACATTTATATTTACATGTCATTTGTATTATAAGTTCGTGCCAGAGGTTATATATATAACTATACAATTTAATAGTGTAAGGCTGTGTGCCTAGAGTTACCTCGTTATTATAAATATTGATAAAGTGAGCTATATATACTGGAGTTATTAAATAATATATTCATATGTCTAGTGGTTAACTGTGATTATGCCAGTGTTGTGATATACTGTGAATACGAGGGAATAATAGGCGCCTCACGCCAATAGTGTGAGTATAGTGAGGAAGTGAGCAGTGTGAGGAACAGTGAAACATCGAAAAGACTTACTACATCCTATTTGGAAGCAAATCATCAAATGCAATTCAGCTACAGATAGACAACATTAACATCAATAATAAAAATGATGGAAAGTTTCTTGGCCTATTCCTAGACAAGAGACTCAACTTCAGCACCCACATTCAACACATAACTAAGAAAGTCTCTAAGACAGTTGGTATACTCTCCAAAATCAGATATTATGTTCCTAACTCTGCTCTCCTCTCACTATATTATGCACTAATCTACCCCTATCCTAATTATGATATCTGTGCATGGGGGTCTACCACTGCAAACCACCTTAAGCCCATCATCATACAGCAAAAATCTGCTATCAGAATAATAACTAACTCTGCTTTCAGACAACACTCAGCTCCCTTGTTTAAATCCCTAAATTTGCTAAATATTAACTCCCTCCACACATTCTCTTGTGTCAACTACATTTACAAAACCCTGTTCTTAAATGCAAACCATGCTCTGAAACTCTCCCTGGACAGATGTAATAGGACCCATTATCACCACACCAGAAATAAATATCTCTTTGATATCCCCTGGGTCAAACTTAATCTGTGTAAACACTCTATGCAAATTAAGGGACCTAGTCTATGGAACTCACTCCCTAGTGAATTGAAAAACTGTAAAACTTTTGCCTTATTTAAAAGCAAAACCAAAAAGTACCTAACTTCATCTTCTTAGTTTCCTACACTGAGCTTTAAATTTGCTCTGTACCTAGTGTTACCCAATCTCCTAATTTTTATGTAGTATCAAACAACCTTATCATTGTGTTCATTGCTGTCTTCTTTTATGTGCTAGCCATATGCTGTATTATGCCTACCAATTTTTGTCAACTACCATTCAAGCTGTCATTGCAACCAATCTTATATTGTTTCTGCTGTATTATGCCTACCAATTTTTGTCAACTACCATTCAAGCTGTCATTGCAATCAATATTAGCTACCTATGTGCTTTAATATACTGTACCTACAATTTCATCTCATCTTTTTTTCATTCCACGTAACTGTTATCATTTTTTTGTCTATAAATTTTGCAAGTATTTACCTCCTTAAAATTTTCTTAGATTAAGGACCTGCCCGAAACGCTGCGCGTACTAGTGGCTTTACAAGACTGTAATTACCATATTTGTATCCTCACATTCCTTATGTACATTCTTGTATATGCATAAATAAATAGTGAGGAGTGTGAGTGGGCGTGGCATCTCGCGAGTTGCCAAACGTTCGATAACACTGCATGTGGAGCGTGGGAACACACGTCAACTGGGAGTGTTGCCATTCCCGGAGTGTTCTAGAATTGTGAAGAGGCGGAGAGAAGGCTGCTCATTTATTCCTTTGCCATGTTGTTGATGCAGAGTTATGATTCTTTGATCTTTTAAGTAAACCACAAAACCACCACCGTGTTTGTGTCAACCCTCCATTACCTTGTTGCTATTGTGACTATCTAAGAGTGAGTGATTTAAACATATACTTACCTGTTACCAAATTACCCTGGGGCCACTACTATATTACTACTATTCCACTGAGGTGTTACTGGACACGGTAAACACCAGTTGGAGACCTATAGTGAGCGGTAGAGCCCTCTGTCGGGGCGGGCACATGATCAAGTGAAGTGATCGTGTTCTCACTCGTCTTTAGGCTACGAGGCCAGCCGGAGATAGACTGAGAGACTCTCCTGGTGAACAGTGGCACCGTGAGGATCGAGTGCAGACCCGTGGGGGCTACAGTAACGTTTATCACTACTAATACTTGGTGGTGACTGGCTAGAGAGACAGACACCCCGACATTGGCGACCTCGCCAGGATTACGATTATGATTGTGGTGCTTGATAGTGGCCAAAGTATTAGGTACAGGTAACAGGTATTCACTCATAGCACAAGTATGGAGGACGAGAAGGTAGCAAGGGTTATTGACACCAGGGATAAACAGGTGCTGGAGGATTGCACCAAGGCGCAGCTGCAGTTAATAGCTGACCACTTTGGAATCCAGTTGAGATCCTCCAAAGTGGGAGAAAGGAGGCTTGAGATTGTGGCACAGCTCAAGGCCCGAGATGAGGCTTCAAGGGAGAAATGGCCACAGACACCTGCCAGTGCAAGGGAGAATTTAAGCATTGGTGGAAGCAGTAGGGGATCCAGCGGCAGCCAGTGTAGCATCAAGCTGGAGATGATGAAGCTGCAGCTGGAGGCACAGCTGCACAGCGAAGAGCGTGAGCACGAAGCACGGCTGAAGCGTGAAGAACGAGAAGCACAGCTGAGGAGAGAAGAAGCACAGCTGAAGCGTGAAGAACGAGAAGCACAGCTGAAGCATGAAGAACGAGAAGCACAGCTGAGACAGGAGGAGCGCGAGCTGGAAGCCAAGCTGAAGCGGCAAGAGATTGAAGCCAACAGAGAGGTTGAGCTGAAGCAGGCTGAACTAGGGCTAGCCCCACCCGCGCCCCCACAGCAGGAGGACCGCCGGGTACGAGAGCGCGATTTACCGGTCTTAATTTGTGCCTAATGAAGTTGAGGGCTTCTTTGACCATTTCGAGAGGGCAGCTACCTTGAAGAAGTGGCCAAGAGCAGAGTGGGCAGAGCTGGTCCAGGGTAGGCTCACAGGTGAAGCTCGCGAGGCTTTCAACATGCTTGACCTCGAGGAATGCACCAATTATGATGCAGTGAAGAGCGCAGTGCTTCACTCGTTTAAGCTGACTCCAGAGTGTTACAGGAAAAGGTTCCGAGAATGTACCCGTTCGCCAGGTAAATCTTATGCAGAGACGGTGAGGGACATGGAAAGAAGATTTCTGAAGAGGTTGAAAGCTGAAGGAGCTAAGTCAGCTGAAGACATTAAACAGCTAATGGTCATGGAAAAATTTATGTCCGTGCCCTCTCCTGAGATCAGGATTAGAGTCAAGGAGGCAGACATAAAAGACCTGAGGGCTGCTGCTGACAGAGCCGACATGTTGGAGGAAGCCTTGCGACCACGCCGAGAGGGACCGCACAGGCCGCCGGTGTACTCTGGGTATGGGAGTGGTTTTAGGAAGACGGACGGATGGAGAACAGGAACGAGTTCCCACCTCTCCCAAGTACCACCTCTCGAGTGGAGACGGTAGGGGACTGAAAACTTCTGTGGAACCAGTCAAGAAGCCCCTAGCTGAGAGTGCCGGATCTGTTGTTGTGCCGAGGGACGCTACGAGGGAGACGACGGAAGGCGCGAGGAAGACCCACGGAGCGTCGGTCTCTGAAGGCGTTGCCAGGGCAAGTGGTGGTGGAAGGTCACCGCCAAGAAGGGTCCGCTGCTACAACTGTGGAGGATATGGACATTTCGCGTGGGATTGCAAACGCCCTAAGCAGCGTGGGAACGTTGCTTTCGTTAGGTTGGAGGACCAAGTGGCCGAGAACGTGCGGGGTGAGTCTGTACCAAGTGTGGAGAAGAAAATTCACCCGTTCGTGTGTGAGGGGATAGTAAGGATGGAGGAGGCAGACCCTGTTCCTGTGAAGATATTGAGGGACACCGGGGCTGATTTTACCCTGGTGAGTAGAACCCTGTTCCCCGAGGGTTATGAGAATACCAGTGTGGGGGTGGCTGTTGTGACCCCTGTGGGAGGCCCAGTGAGGATGCCCCTGCATAAGGTAACATTGGATTCTGATTATGGCTGTCAGACCCTAGTGGTAGGGGTCTGCGCCTCAATGCCCAAGATGGAGGCGCAAGTCATCCTTGGGAATGACGCCTGTGGAGGATGTGTCCTCCCTAACCTCGTGAAGGGCGAGGAGTGCTTGGAGCACTACAGAGAGAAAGGCGGAGTATTAGACGCCTGTGGGAACGGGAAGGGAATCACCGAGGTGGCGTTCCCTGTATGCGCTGTGATCCCAAGGCGGTGCAACGAGCACGGAGTGAGTAGATCTGATGGGGCTGAAGAAGAGACGTCTGACAGCCAGGGGGTCGATCACCTCTTCGTGGAACTCGGAGAACAGGTGGAGGGCGAAGGCAACCCGGATGGTGAGCTACGGGTGACCCTCGCCAGTTCTCTTGGGGTGGACCGCGCTCGTCTGGGGGAGTTACAGCAGGTGGAGTTCCCAGAGTTGATACGGGAGGCCAAAGGAGGACGTGCTGGTCCTGAGAGTGCCACACATTTTTATCTGCAAGATGGGATGCTGATGAGACAATGGAGGCCTGTGAGAATGGAGGCCAGAGAGGAATCACTAGGAATGAGGCAACAGGTAGTGTTGTCGGCCCAGTGCAGAGCGGCAGCGCTGGATCTGTCGCACTCTGTGGATTCTGCAGGTCACCTGGGAGTGACCAAGACTCTATGCAAGATCAGGGACCATTTCTATTGGCCGGGTATGGACGCCGATGTGAGGCGTCACTTCAAGACTTCCTTACCTTGCCAGAGAGCAGGAAAGAGAGTACCAGCGATACCAAAGGCCCCGTTAGTCCCTGTTCCTGCATTTGGGCCAGCGTTTGAACGTCTATTGGTCGACGGGGTAGGACCGTTGCCACGGACAAGAAAGGGAAACACCTACCTGATGACCATCATGTGTGTGGCGACAAGGTTCCCGGAAGCAGTCCCGATGCGATGCTTGACGTCAAAAGGTGTAGCCGGGCAGTTGCAGCGTTTTTTCTCTTGGGTGGGAATGCCCAAGGAAATCCAGACGAACTGTGGGAGTGTATTCCAGTCCAAGTGGTTTAGACAGACCGTGTCGAATTGGGGAGTAACTCAAATTCGGTCGTCGCCCTACCGACCGCAGTCGCAAAGGGCGATCGAAAGGTTTCACTCCACACTGAAAACCATTCTGAGAGTGTTCTGTGTGGAACAAGGAGCCGAGTGGGATGAGGCAGTGTACCCTGCATTGTTTGCTATATGGAACGCTGTAGTGGAGTCACTGGGTTTCTCACCGTTCCAACTGGTATATGGACATGAGGTACGGAGTCCTCTATCCATGCTGAGAGAGCAATGGGCGCCAGGAGTGACCGTGGGAACGGTCAGCGATTATGTGCAGAAATTTAAGGAACGTCTCGCATTGGCGAAAGAGCTAGCAGGAAAGCATTTGAAGGAGGTGCAGTGAAAGATGTCAGAGTTGTACGACAAGAAAGCTACGCCAAGAAAGTTCCAGGTTGGGTCCCAGGTTATGGTGTTACTGCCAGGGAAGAGCCATGTGACCGAGTCACGATTTGAGGGAGTGTATAAGGTGCTAAGACGATTGGGTCCAGTAAGCTGTGAAGTCAGCAAGCCGGACAGACCCCGCAAGACACAGGTGTGTCATATTGACCGTCTGAAGCCTTTCTTCCCTGAAGAAGGAGGAGCGGCCGTGCTGGACGGAACAATGCCACGAGAACTACAGCAGAAAGTGGTCTTATGCGTGCAGGTGAATCAAGAGATTCCAGCAGAAGGAAAATGGTCCAGGGCGGACGGCACCCATCTCTCCAATGCGGAGAGTTTGGAGAATATTGGAGTCAAGCTTCAACACCTGGAAGGAAGACAGAGAGCGGATCTGATGGACCTGTTGAGAGAGAATGCATCTCTTTTTACCGACGTGCCCCGACGCCACAAGAGGGGTAGAGGTGAGGGACGCCAGGCCCATTAAACAGAGTGCTTATAGGGTCAGCCCTGAGAAACGAGAATTGATGAGGAAGGAGGTAGAGTACGTTCTTGAGAATGACCTTACCGAGCCTAGCAACAGCGAGTGGAGTTCCCCGTGTTTGCTGGTTAAGAAAAGCGACGGTACATACCGCTTTTGCACGGACTACAGGAAGGTGAATTCCATCATTGTGGCAGATTCCCACCCCATGCCCAGGGTAAGTGATTGCATCGATCAGGTGGGTAGTGCCAGATATGTGTCCAAGGTCAACCTGCTCAAGGGGTATTACCAAATCTCGTTAACTCCCGAGGCTAGGAAGATATCAGCTTTTGTGACACCAGATGGACTGTATCAGTATAAAGTGTTGCCCTTCGGGATGAACAGCGGGAGTTGTTTTCAACATATGATGAACGAGTTGCTGAGAGGAGCCGAAAACTGCACTGTATACATTGACGATATAGTAGTGTACTCCGACGATTGGGAGGCACACCTAGAGCGACTCAGGGAGCTGTTCAGGAGGTTGGAAGATGCTAACCTGACCGTGAACCTAGCCAGGAGAGAGTTTGGGAAGGCCCATCTAGAATACCTGGGCTTCGTCATCGGTCAAGGAGAGGTTACCCCTGTGGACCACAAGGTATTAGCTACTAGAGAGTACCCAATACCCAGGACACGGAAGGAATTGCTGAGGTATCTTGGGATGATTGGATACTATCGTGTTTTCTGTAAGAACTTTTCCACGATAGCGCATCCTCTGACAGAATTACTCTCTAAGAATACACGATGGAAGTAGGGAGAGGCCTGCCAGGAATCTTTCAAGAAGACGAAGAAGCTGTTGACAGAGGCCCCAGTGTTGATATCCCCAGATTTTACAGCCAGGTTCATTCTGTATGTAGATGCCAGTGATGTAGGGATAGGAGCCATGTTGGCCCAGGAAAGGAGTGAGGTACATAGGCCTGTCGCATTTTACTCCAAGAAATTCGTGAAGTACCAGCATGTCTATAGTACCGTTGAAAAGGAGGCTTTGGCTTTAGTAATGGCCCTAAAGGACTTCGACGTGTACGTGGGAGGAGGGGCGAGGCCTGTTCTCGTTTTTACAGATCACAACCCTCTGACTTTCTTGTACAAGATGAGAAACTCCAACCAGAGGCTGACAAGGTGGGCATTACTACTACAAGAATACTGGTTAGAAATTAAGCACATCAGAGGGAAGGACAACGTGGTAGCGGATGCCCTTTCCCGAGTACACTAAACCGATATGACTCTTATTTTAAGGGGAGGAGTATGTGACGGAGTTCCCCCCCTTATATTTCTCCCACGCCAGCTGTAAGAGTCATATCTACTTTACCCGAACGTTCTCTGCCTTCCAGAGAACAATTTGACATATCTGGGAGCATGAGGTGTTCTCGCATAGGAGAGAAATTAACTAAAGAAGAGTGTTTTGGCCAGTGGCTTAGGCCCTTTTGGACGCCAAGATGGCGCCGACTCCTACGTTTCCACGCCAAAATGTTATGACGTCAGTGGCACCAGATTGGCCAAGAACGGTGACGTGGTACAGGGAGCCAATGAGAAACGCCCCTGGCAAGTGTGAAGTCACGGGTGGAGGTAGGTCCGGGCCGTGCGCCCCCGTGGCGCCAGGAGTTAGGTACGACACGTCGTCAAGGGCGGACGTGCGATAAGGGGGTTCTGTCAGTCTGACAGTATTCGCCCCTCTCCGGTGAATATATGCATCACCAGTGGTCTGCGAGCATCCTGTGAGGTCACTTTTACTAATGTAAAATGTAATAGCCCCATTGTTAGACTTATTCTCTGGAAGTTACACATTATTACATTTACCCTTGTTACACTTACTAAGTTTAATATACAAGGTTATTCTCAGGATGTTAACCTTCAAGCCATGTTAATCAAACCAGTACAGTGCATTGATAACTTACAGCGTTAATGTAAATAAGTTATTTTACGCATGATAAAAGTTTTACCAATGGTTATTACCTTATAGGAATGTATGTACTTTATATGGGAAAGTGATCACTAATTAGCCATTGTAATACCAATCTTTGGACAGCGTTGACTAACTGGCCTTCATTTATTACAGCCAAATCTTCCATCCATAAGGCGGATGGTGTTAGATGGGTTAATATAAAATAGTCATAACTTGTAATTATAGTTATGTAATTATAGTTAATGTTGCAGATGTCATAAGATAAACAAGTAAGAAACTTTCATGCAGTGAGAACTTACATACAATATGTAAACTTTCTATATTTAAATTTTAATTTATAATGAAGAAAATGGAGTTAAATGTAATGAAATAATTAAACAGAGTACGACAATGTTATTTATTAATAAAAAATTAAGGAAAATGAAATAAACTTGTGCTCTAAATATATAATTTTTAACAAATCAAATAAATTGAATATGCAATCTCTGTACCTACTAATTAATATGTATGTCAGCGACCACAGACCTTTCGCATATAAACTGTATGGCTGTGACATGAACCCTCACATTTATATCTCGAGTGTATAGATGTTACTAGTTTCATTTAACATCTAAGTGAACAAAAGGTAAAAAATAGATAATAATCGACAGTTTTAAAAATCCGAAAATATGGTGTTGGATACAATGAGGAACTTAAAAAAAGATTTAACTTTTTTTTTTTTTTTTTTTGCAGGGATAAAGGCCAGCCAGAGGCTTAGGGTCCTGCGCGGGCCCTAAGCCTCTGGCTGGCCCACTAAGTGTTGCTTGTTTCTGTTTTACTTGGGCGGAGTATGAGTATTTATGACTCGTATGGTCGCTTCAGTAAGATTTTGCCATATGTGTTTAACAACTTCTTGTGCTCTGTTGAATCTAAGTTGAAATCTTAATGGGTTTGTAACTGTGCACTGTGTTAGATAATGTTCCAGTGGTCTGTCGGGCATTTCTCCACAGTGTTGACATTTCCTCTCATCTTCCGGAACCTGTAAGCCTATTTCCCATGCACATGGGTATCCAAGCCTGATGCGATGTAAGTGCACTTCTGTTGTTCTACTGCTCCCTTTCATCAAACTAAGTGGTTCGTAGTTGGTTGAATTCTTGTACCAACCCGCAGATCCTGATGTAGCAACTGCTGTGTTGTGGTCACTGTACATCTTTTGCATTGCTCTGTTTCGAATTACTTTCTTCATCTGGGATAGACTCTGTGGTATGTAAATGTCTACATTTCTCCTCTTAGTAGCAAGTTTTGCAGCTTCGTCTGCAATGTCATTTCCTATTATTCCCACATGACTTGGCACCCAGTTGATAAGTACCCGTCGGCCTTGTCGTTTGAGTGTGTGCATGAATGATAAGACATTTGTGATCAGATGGATGTTATCACATATGTGTTCCTGTTGCAAGGTTTCAATGGCGGTTCTCGAATCTGTATGTATGATAACATGTTGTCGGTGTTCAGCAAGAGCATGCTCCAAAGCCTTTTGAATGGCTAGCATCTCTGTTTGTAAAGTCGAACACTCATTTGAGAGCCTCCAACTATTTACAGAGTTTCCTGCTTTAACTGCAGCTCCGGTTTCTTGTCCCTGCTGGTGAAAGATTTAACTAATAATAGTAATATTGAAAGAACTAGAACAAATAGAAGAACAAACAACTGACAGTTAATATTATTGAATATAAATAAACAAGGTCACCATATGTATAATACAATTAAGAATAAAGATAAATGAAATTTTTCTCATCTACATTATCTTTCTCATCTATATTAATGACCTTCCAAATGCCTCCCAACACCTCAAACCAATTCTATTTGCTGACGACACAACCTTCATTTACTCCAGTCCTGATCCCCTTGCTCTAAATGCCACAGTAAATACTGAGCTAAATAAAGTCCATCTGTGGCTAACTGCCAACAAACTCACCCTTAACATTTACAAAACTTTCTATATTCTGTTTGGCAATAAATCCTCTAATCAAATAAATCTCAAAATAAACAATACCCAAATTTGTAACACATTAGATGGCAAATTCCTTGGCATTCTCATTGACCACAAGCTGAATTTCTAGGGACACATTCTAAACATATCAAAAAAAGTTTCAAAAACTGTGGGCATTCTTTCTAAGATCAGATATTATGTACCACGCCCTGCCCTGGAGACTCTCTATTACTCCCTTATCTATCCATATCTCAACTATGGTATTTGTGCTTGGGGCTCTACTACCCAAAATCACTTACGTCCTCTAATTACTCAACACAAAGCTGCTATTAGGACAATATCCAATTCTGGCCCCAGACATCACTCGGTACCCCTACTCAAATCTCTGAATATGTTAGACATTAAGTCACTGCACATTCTCTCATGTGTATTATACATATATAAAACGCTAAACTATAATGCCAATCCTGATCTCAAAAGCTTCATAGAAGGTTGTATCAGAACCCATGAGCACCACACCAGAAATAAATACAGTTTTGATATTCCAAGAGTACGACTTAATCAAACCAGAAATGCTCTACAAATCAAGGGGCCCAGAATGTGGAATGACCTTCCCAACCATGTTAAAGACTGTACCTCTCTCAACCAGTTTAAGTTAAAAACGAAGCTATACCTAATAAATTCCCTGTAACCTACCTTACCCCTCTGTTGTCAACCCATGTATGTTTTTTTTTTGTTTTTTTTTGTTTTTTCAAATCAACGCTGTTTGAATGTAATTTTCTGTAATAATTTGTAATTGTATTTGTGCTGCTTTTTCAACAATGTTCCCCCCTCTTTTACCTCTATTTTTATTTGTACTCAACACATTTTATTCTTTTTACCCATTAGTTTTAAGCTTTAGTCATTAGTGTTTTTTCCTGCCCGAAACGCTTTGCGTAATAGTGGCTTTAGGCATTGTATGTACTAGCTCTATCTATAAAGCCAACAAACTTTGTAAAATCTCTTTATGTATGTACCTTTACCTAAATAAAAAAAATTATTATTATTATAAATTAGATTCAAATAATTAATTAACTAGGATACATATAAATAATAAATTTGCAAACCCAATAACTTCTTATATGAAGATTGTAATACGCTAATAGGATAAAGATAAGCAAAATAAACACACAATGGCCTGGTGGCATTTCCCAAACACTTATACTACTCTACTTTATACTGCCCTCTCACTTCGTGGACGCTTACGCTCATGTGGTTTTCTTGCTATTGCAGAAGTTTTGGGAATTGAAAATCTGTTGCCTTTGGCAAATATTTTTCTGTCCTCAATATATGGTTTTCTTGATATAAAGCACCATAAGCACTTTATCTTTTCGTCTTTAGTTTTTTTATCCCAAACTTCCTTAGGAATAAGGTACCCTTTTAAATTGGATGAAAGTACATAATTACCTTCTCCATGTAACGCCCTCCTCAGATCTAACATTTGGAGTGTTGAAACAGTGCAGATTCTTTCAATCAAATCTGGCAATTTTTGAGGTTTCCAGTCAATAGTTAGTTTAAGAATGTGGTTCAGTGACTCGCAATTGTTGTTAGTCCAAAACTTATCCATTTTAGCCTTTGTGTGAGGAACACACACATAATTCCACAGAGAAGATTTTAAACGGCAATCAAAATATTCTTTGAACTTTGGGTATTTGGAAAAGTACCAAATGAGATTGTTGATACCTGTTTCAAACTTTTCCTCACAGTCACTTCTAACTAGTCGATTTGTACCAAAAATTTTCTTTAGGATAATAATCCTTTCGGTGGTCGTACAACCAATAATATCAGTCAAATAGCGTCTAACATTTTCCTTTAGGTGGTTGCTGCATGTTACGACCCTGGGTTCTCCAGTGGAAACCAGAGGTCAAAATTGAGCTATTAAACTTTCTGGTAGTACAGTGGTGCATCGCGAATAGCAATTGTTTGTATCTTCCCTGCCAGACGTAAGACTATTATTGTTTCTCAAAGAGCATTTAAAGACTGAGCTGGGGGTTGATTATTAAATAATAACATAGGCACCAACTTTGCTTACTAATACTTTCTAATCATTCATAAAGTAACAATACGTTGCATAGGGGAAGATCTTTAATGTGCTTAGCTGCACGATCAATTAGGCTCCTTCCGGCACCACGGCATGAGGGAGGCAGCTGGTCGCTAGCTCTCGGTCTTCTCTGGCTGGTGTCGTGCGGATAAGACCTACTCTGTGGCTGTATCCCTACTCTTCTCCCTTCTCCTCTTACTTATTTCCCTTACCTGAAGTTCCTGTATCCTTACGCTAAGTACGGGGCATTAGTAAGTGTACCTACTCTGGTAGTAACTATTGGTGAGATCTGGGGTTAGTATTTGCCAGTGTTTTGTTTACCCTAAGTGTTGTGTTTTGTATTAGGGTACCACATGGTCTCACTACCCTAAGCTGCATCCAGCTTCAGTGCTTATCCAGTAGTACTTTACCCTAGCTTGTTATTAGTGTAAACCTTGTATCCTGTCTATGTGGACCAAGGCTTTTAACGTAAGATAGTGTGGTAAAGTTATTATTATTATTGTTATTGGTGTGAGTGTATATGGGGGGTTGTTAAGGGGTTAATAAATAAGTACATGAATTACAGAGTATCTCTTCTTCCAAGGTGGGAGCGCAGTGATCAACCCTTAGACTAACATATATGGTCTTGTAGCAAGTTATTACTACTGTGGATAGTTTATTTTGGGGGCCGGGCCTTTTAGCTCTCCCATATTTGATACTCTTGTCTTCTAACTACCTTTACCCCTTAATAGTACCAGTACCCCATAGAAGCCCCACTCATATCAGTTGTAACAAGTGGGGGCCTGTCCGGGATGTAACAAGTGGTTGGCCAGTCCGGGAGGAACATTATAAGTGTAAAAAATTAGATTCTTGAGTGCCAAAATTAAAATTTTTTGTTTCCGCAGAACGGTTGTGTGCTAGCCTAGGGTCCAGCTCATCTAGCAAAGGACATTCTTGCACTGACTGGACACCCAGCTGGATCCCTTCACGATTAAGGTTAGTGTGGCCTTGTGTTAGGGGCCGTGCAAATTTTTGTTTTTTTCCAATTTTTATTTTTTAATTTTTTCTTTGGCTGGGAGCTAAAATTATTAGTGATGTCTTCTGAAATGCAGAACCTGGCAAGGGAGCCTTCAGTGGTAGAGATAAAGAAACTTAAAAAGTCTAATTTAGTATTGTTAGGCCAGGAATTTGGCCTAGAATTAAATGTCGCAGATAAAAAGTGGACTTTGGTGAATGAAATATTACAACATTGTATTGATGAACAACTATTGGCAAGTGATACACCTTTATGCCAGCCTAGCCAAGCAGAAAGTGCAACTCATAGGGAAAGTGAATTAGCTTTAGAGTTAGCAAAAATAAAATTAGAGGAGCAAAGACTCAAAACCGAGGAGGCTAAAATTAGAGCGAATGCCACTGGAACTCCACCTGCCGGGGATTCAAACCCCAGGCATTATGAGAAAAAGCATAATTTGCCTGAATTTTCCGAGTCTGACCCTGAAAGGTTTTTCAACCATTTTCAGAGAGTGGCCACGTCCATGAACTGGCCAAAGGAAGAGTGGGTGAAAATCCTACAGGGAAGACTTAGGGGTAAAGCACAAGATATTTTTATAAACATGCCTGACAACGAGTGTTTCGAATATGATAAAGTCAGGGAATGTATTTTGCGGGCATATGAAATTACTCCTGAAGCTCACCGACAAGTTTATCGTAACCTTAGGCCTACTCACAACCAACCGCTCACTGAATTTGTGAATGATCATATTCGATTATTTGATAGATGGATTCGCTCGGCGAAAGCCGAAACATACGAGGCTCTCAGGAACTTAATTTTAATGGAGCATTTTATAGATGTTATGCCAGAGAACGTATCACAGTACATTAAAGGAAGGATAGAGTTAAATTCTAAAATAGGGGATTTGGCCAAGTTGGCAGAAAACTACCAATTGGCGGGCAAAAGGCCCAATAAAAATAATTATACCCCACAGAGTAGCAAACCTTATACCCACAGCCAGTCCAGACCAGCTCATTCTAACCCTTTACCTAATGCACCTTCTGTTTCAGACATAACTAACCCTGTTAAAGTGTCTAGCCCAACGGCACCTAAAGGTGAACCGAAGGGTAATTCTGTTAGTAATGTCTCTTCTCCCCGACGTTTTTGTGGTCACTGTAATCGTCCAAACCACACTATTAGCCGTTGTTGGCAACTGCACCCTGAAAAAAGACCCAATGCTCTAGTTGTGACACAGGGCTTGAGGCCTTCGGAAGGGTTAGGGAGTAAGACCTCCAACCCACAGTGGTTGGACTTGCTTACCCCATTCTTATCGAAAGGGAGACTACTTTTGTCTGAGGGTTCTCCCTGGAAGGACGTGGTGATCTTCCGAGACACCGGTGCCATCCAGACTTTAATTTTAGAGAGTGCGTTGCAAGGTGCCAACACTCTCGACACTGGAGAGGTGGTACTGGTCGAGGGTGTCACTAGTGATACTCGGGCAGTACCCCTCCATAAGGTTACCCTGGAATCTGATTTCCACAAGGGTGTTTGTACAGTCGGAGTCACTTCATACCTACCTTTCCCTAATGTTGATGTAATAGTTGGTAATGATTTAGCAGGGGATAAGGTAGGGGACTCCAGACTGCCTATTATGTTGCCTACCCCTAAGGTTTGCCTGGATCCACCCGCCGCAGAGGATAATGTTGTGTACCCTGCGTGCGCGGTGACCAGGTCTATGGGACTTAAATGTAAGGGCAGCCCTGTGCTTGCCAAGGTGGTAAATCCCGAGGTCACGAGGAGCTTTCCGAGTGGTGAAAACCAAGTGGACCTCGCGGACACATTCATGGCCCGACTCGATGACGTGGCCGAGGACATTGTGGAGAGCCTGCCACCGCCACCTACAGAGAGTAGTGGGGAGGTGGAGGAGAACACTGTTGAGCCTCGGCCAATGGCATCTGACCAAGGCCTAGATGCCTCCTTGAGTGAGTTACAGAAAGCTGACCCCACTCTTGCATATTGTCATGAAACAGCCTGCATAAAATTTTATGCAGGCTGGCAAATTTTTTTAATGCGTGTATTGTTTGTCAACTGGTTGGGAAACCAAACCAGACTCCACCTAAAGCTCCTCTAAGGCCTATTGTCGTGCCAGAGGAACCATTTTCTCATGTGGTAATGGACTGTGTTGGACCATTACCTAGAACTAAGTCTGGTAATATTTACCTAATCACGATGATGTGTATCACTACTCGTTACCCAGAGGCTTTTGCTGTAAACCTTCTTCTTAAATTACATCATTATGGAGTCAGAGGACACTCCCTACAATACCTCGAGTCCTACCTTACTGACAGGCTCCAATATGTTTCTGTGAATAATACAATTTCTCCCACCCTACCCATCAACATTGGTGTTCCTCAGGGCAGCATACTTGGCCCTCTCCTCTTTCTCATCTACATTAATGACCTTCCAAATGCCTCCCAACACCTCAAACCAATTCTATTTGCTGACGACACAACCTTCATTTACTCCAGTCCTGACCCTCTTGCTCTAAATGCCACAGTAAATACTGAGCTAAATAAAGTCCATCTTTGGCTAACTGCCAACAAACTCACCCTTAACATTGACAAAACCTTCTATATTCTGTTTGGCAATAAATCCTCTAGTCTTATAAATCTCAAAATAAACAATACCCAAATTTGTAACAAATTAGATGGCAAATTCCTTGGCATTCTCATTGACCACAAGCTGAATTTCCAGGGACACATTCTAAATATATCAAAAAAAGTTTCAAAAACTGTGGGCATTCTTTCTAAGATCAGATATTATGTACCACGCCCTGCTCTGGTGACTCTCTATTACTCCCTTATCTATCCTTATCTCAACTATGGTATTTGTGCTTGGGGTTCTACTACCCAAAATCACTTACGTCCTCTAATTACCCAACACAAAGCCGCTATTAGAACAATATCCAACTCTGGCCCCAGACATCACTCGGTACCCCTACTCAAATCTCTTAATATGTTAGATATTAAGTCACTGCACATTCTCTCATGTGTATTATACATATATAAAACGCTAAACTATAATGCCAATCCTGATCTTAAAAGCTTCATAGAAGGTTGTAACAGAACCCATGAGCACCACACCAGAAATAAATACAGTTTTGATATTCCTAGAGTACGTCTTAATCAAACTAGAAATGCTCTGCAAATCAAGGGGCCCAGAATGTGGAATGACCTTCCCAACCATGTTAAAGACTGTACCTCTCTCAACCAGTTTAAGATAAAAACTAAACACTACCTAATAAATTCCCTGTAATCTACCTCACTCCTCTATTGTCAACCCATGTCTGTTATTTTCTTTTTTTTTTCTTTTTTTTTAATCAACACTGTTTGTCAACCTATTGTATTTGTGCTGCTTTTTCAGTCATGTTCCCCCTTTTTTTTTATCTTTATTTGTATTTGTTCTCAACATCTTTTATTCTTTATGCTCAATTAGTATTAAGTTCTTGATATTAATGTTTTTCTTGCCCGAAACGCATTGCGTAATAGTGGCTTTAGGCATTGTATGTACTAGCTCTATCTATATATCAATCCATTAATGTAACATCACTTGTATGTATATACCTTACCCGAATAAACATCTGAATCTGAATCTGAATCTGAATCTAAGGAACATCCGAGCAAAAACTGTTGTTGCTCGTATGTTGCAATTTTTTTCCACTTTTGGACTGCCTCGGGTCGTGCAAACTGACAATGGTACTAATTTTAAGTCTGATGTTTTCGAGCAATTTTGTAAGGAACATGGAATAACTCATAAGGTTTCCAGCCCATACCATCCACAGAGTCAGGGGGTAATTGAACGTTTCCATCTTTTAACGTTGAACGTTTTAACGTTTGAACGTTTTTTTTTAATTTTGAATTAATCTTGTTTAAATTACTAATCAAGCTGTCAATGTAATCAATCAGAGCTTTAATATAACAATGTGCTTTAATATACTTACTTATCTCTCTCATCTCATTTTTCTCTTGTAATGTATCTTTCATTTATCAATTCTGATTGAAATTACCTACTTAAAATTATCTGCTAGATTAAGGACCTGTCCGAAACGCTGTGCGTACTAGTGGCTTTACAAGAATGTAATTACTGTACTATCCAATGTATTCTCACAAACCCATTGTACCTTCTTGTATATATATAAATAAATAAATAAATAAAAAAACTGGCATACGTGTGTTGCTCTTAGTACTTCCAACACGTCTAATAATTTCTGCAGCTGTAATGTCCTTCGAAAATTCGACATTTTCAGGAATCTTAATAGAATCAAAAGAACATGCAGTCCGCATAAGTATTTTCTCACGACTGACTGCTATTTTCAGTTTCTCTATGCCTAAAGAAGCCGATTTCGCCAGGCGGGCTTGAGCCTGCTCAAAACAAAATTTGCCATGTGACTGGCAGCACCTGATACATCTTAATTTGTTTTTTGTGCGGTTAAGCTCAATCATGTGTTCAGTTGACAACTTCTGGCAATGTAAATGGTAGCGCAGATGACAAGTGCCGCACTGGACACTATGTGGGCCACAAGCATCTTGACAAACACCACATGAAGTAGCCTGAAACAAAAAATAATCCTAAGAGTCAGTAATGGTAAATGTTTATGTCCATCCATAGGCCATCCAGCTGTCCCTGGTTTTATTCAGGGTGGCAGTACGGGTTGGCCCACTAGGGTAATGTATCTTTGCACGCTATCTCATAGATAAAGCTGTTATCTAAACCGTGAACACATCGAGAGGACGAGCCGTCGTTGCCTGGAAGGAAGTGTGTGCCAGTTTGCCTGGGTGTTGCCTTGGATGGAAGATGGCTGTGGCCCCAGATAGGGTTACCACGATAAGAATGTGGCCCCAGGTAGGGTTACCACGATAAGAATGTGGCCCCAGGTAGGGTTACCACGAGAGTATGCTCGTCTGGGCCGACCAACCGGCCCTGACCTTGCAAGTTAGCAACAGGTGCTACTAGCGCTCTGCATCTCTAGCTGTTGTTGAATCCATGCTGTTGGATCACTGTGGTGGTTGTGATATCAGATGCCTCAAAACGGTGGTCCCATGTAGCTGCAATAATGCAGAGGCAGGTGGTTGCTGGTGCGGGGGCGCTCAAACAGCGTATCGCCTAGATCTCACTGTGAGCGCGACGTGCTACTGCTTCCTGTGCCTATGTGATGTGAGGACAGGACCCCCTCTTCCAAAGCTATTTATATGCTACCCAGTACTGCCCACACTGCGCCTGCAGATTGCGCTGTGCAATTGTCTCTTTTCCCCCATCAGAAACACCGCTTTCCTGCGCAAAGCAATGGCCATTTCCTCCAAGGAGTGCCGGACCAACCGGGCTGCGGTGGGTATGTGAGCCTGCGGGCCGCTCCAAGCAACATCCTAGTGGACCAAACTCTCACAAGTCAAGCCTGGCCTCGGGCCGGGTTTGGGGAGTAGAAGAACTCCCAAAACCCCATCAATCTGGTATCAACCCGGTACCATCTCCACAACTACCATTATCCTCACTATCACCTGTATTAACATACCACCATCTAAACAACTACCAGCATCCTCACTATCACCCATATTAACATCCCACCATCTTCACTACTACCAACATCCTCACTATCACCCATATTAACATACCACCATCTTCACAACTACCAACATCCTCACTATCACCCATATTAACATACCACCATCTTCACTACTACCAACATCCTCACTATCACTCATATTAACATACCACCATCTTCACAACTACCAACACCCTCACTATCACCCATATTAACATCCCACCACCTTCACAACTACCACCATCCTCACTATCACCAATATTAACATACCATCATCTTCACAACTACCAACATCCTCACTATCACCCATAGTAACATCCCACCATCTTCACAACTACCAACATCCTCACTATCACCCATATTAACATCCCACCATCTTCACAACTACCAACATCCTCACTATCACCCATATTAACATACCACCATCTTCACTACTACCATCATCCTCACTATCACCCATATTAACATACCACCATCTTCACAACTACCAACATCCTCACTATCACCTGTATTAACATACCACCATCCTCACTATCACCCATATTAACATCCCACCATCTTCACAACTACCACCATCCTCACTATCACCCATATTAACATACCACCATCTTCACTACTACCAACATCCTCACTATCACCCATATTAACATACCACCATCTTCACAACTACCAACATCCTCACTATCACCCATATTAACATACCATCATCTTCACAACTACCACCATCCTCACTATCACCCATATTAACATACCACCATCTTCACTACTACCATCATCCTCACTATCACCCATATTAACATACCACCATCTTCACAACTACCAACATCCTCACTATCACCTGTATTAACATACCACCATCCTCACTATCACCCATATTAACATCCCACCATCTTCACAACTACCACCATCCTCACTATCACCCATATTAACATACCACCATCTTCACTACTACCAACATCCTCACTATCACCCATATTAACATACCACCATCTTCACAACTACCAACATCCTCACTATCACCCATATTAACATACCATCATCTTCACAACTACCACCATCCTCACTATCACCCATATTAACATACCACCATCTTCACAACTACCAGCATCCTCACTATCACCCATATTAACATACCACCATCTTCACAACTACCAGCATCCTCACTATCACCCATATTAACATACCACCATCTTCACAACTACCACCATCCTATCACCCATATTAACATACCACCATCTTCACAACTACTAACACCCTCACTATCACCCATATTAACATACCACCATCTTCACTACTACCAACATCCTCACTATCACCCATATTAACATACCACCATCTTCACAACTACCAACACCCTCACTATCACCCATATTAACATACCATCATCTTCACAACTACCACCATCCTCACTATCACCCATATTAACATACCACCATCTTCACAACTACCAGCATCCTCACTATCACCCATATTAACATACCACCATCTTCACAACTACCACCATCCTCACTATCACCCATATTAACATACCACCATCTTCACTACTACCACCATCCTCACTATCACCCATATTAACATACCACCATCTTCACTACTACCACCATCCTCACTATCACCCATATTAACATACCACCATCTTCACTACTACCAACATCCTCATTGTCACCCCATATTAACATACCACCATCTTCACAACTACCACCATCCTCACTATCACCCATATTAACATACCGCCATTTTCACTACTACCAACACCATCACTATCACCCATATTAACATACCACCATCTTCACTACTACCATCATCCTCACTATCACCCATATTAACATACCACCATCTTCACTACTACCATCATCCTCACTATCACCCATATTAACATACCACCATCTTCACTACTACCATCATCCTCACTATCACCCATATTAACATACCACCATCTTCACTACTACCACCATCCTCACTATCACCCATATTAACATACCACCATCTTCACTACTACCACCATCCTCACCAACACCAATTATTACAATTATCATTATTATTATATACCCCCTCGACGTGAGGTGTGGGATCCTGATGTGTACACACACACACACACACACACACACACACACACACACACACACACACACACACACACACACACACACACACACACACACACACACACAAATTGCAGGAAAAAGATAATATTCAGAGGTTGAAAATGGGAAATAGATTCACGGAAAATGAAAAGGAAATGTGTGAAACATTAAACGAAAAGTTCCAAAGTGTGTTTGTACAAAATGAAATCTTCAGGGAACCAGATACAATAAGAATTCCAGAGAACAACATAGAGCACATAGAGGTGTCTAGAGACGAAGTGGAAAAAATGCTCAAGGAGCTAAATAAGAACAAAGCAGCTGGTCCAGATGGAGTTTCACCATGGGTTCTGAGAGAATGTGCACCTGAGCTCAGCATTCCACTTCAATTGATTTTTCAGGCATCACTGTTTACAGGAGTTGTACCTGATGTGTGGAAAAAGGCTAACATAGTTCCAATCTACAAAAGCAGGGAAGACCCCCTTAATTATAGACCGGTATCATTGACAAGTGTAATAGTCAAAATATTGGAAAAAATAATTAAAACTAAATGGGGTAGAACACCTGGAGAGAAATGATATAATATCAGACAGACAGTATGGTTTTCGATCTGGAATATCCTGTGTTTCGAATTTACTCAGTTTCTATGATCGAGCAACAGAGATATTACAGGAAAGAGATAGTTGGGTTGACTGCATCTATCTGGACCTAAAAAAGGCTTTCGACAGAGTTCCACATAAGAGGTTGTTCTGGAAACTGGAAAATATTGGAGGGGTGACAGGTAAGCTTCTAACATGGATGAAAAGTTTTCTGACTGATAGAAAAATAAGGGCAGTGATCAGAGCCAATGTATCGGACTGGAGAAATGTCACAAGTGGAGTACCACAGGGTTCAGTTCTTGCACCAGTGATGTTTATTGTCTATATAAATGATCTACCAGTTGGTATACAGAATTATATTTGTATACCACCATCGGATGTAGTCAAGGGCAAGGCCTCAGATTCCATAATGCTGGAGTTTAAGTAAGAGGTAGTTGTGATTAACAGTATCAAAGGCTTTTCTTAGGTCAATGAAGAGTCCAATCGGAAACTCATTTTTGTCAAGGGCTGAGTAGATTACGTCAAGGAGACTAATGATTGCATCGTTGGTGCTCTTTTGGGACCGGAAGCCAAACTGGCAGGGGCTGAGTATGTCGAATTTTACGAGGTTGGAATAGAGCTATTTTGTTGATAATTTTTTCAAATATTTTTGATAGAATGGGTAGGTTTGATATTGGTCTATAATTGTTTATGTCCGCCGGATTGCCTCCTTTATGGACTGGCGTTACTCTTGCTTTTTTAAGGATATCTGGGAAGGTGTGACACTCTATAGATTTGTTGAACAGTAGAGCTATGGGTGGGCAAGGGCATGGGAGGCGCTCTTGTATACAATGGACGGAATTTCACTGGTGTTCCCTGCCTTGGTTTTTAGAGAGTGTATGATAGACACAACATCTGCCGGGCTGATTGGCGAAAGGAGAAGAGAGATTGAAAAGGAGTTTGAAAGGAGAAGAGAGATAGAAGACTATATCACCTGAGGACCACATAAAGAATATTGTGCAAGGAGCCTATGCCACGCTTTCTAACTTCAGAATTGCTTTTAAATACATGGAAGGCGATATACTAAAGAAATTGTTCACGACTTTTGTTAGGCCAAAGCTAGAATATGCAGCGGTTGTGTGATGCCCATATCTTAAGAAGCACATCAACAAACTGGAAAAGGTGCAAAGACATGCTACTAAGTGGCTCCCAGAACTGAAGGGCAAAAGCTACGAGGAGAGGTTAGATGCATTAAATATGCCAAAACTGGAAGACAGAAGAAAAAGAGGTGATATGATCACTGCATACAAAATAGTAACAGGAATTGATAAAATCGACAGGGAAGATTTCCTGAGACCTGGAACTTTAAAAACTAGAGGTCATAGATTTAAACTAGCTAAACACAGATGCCGAAGAAATATAAGAAAATTCACTTTCGCAAACAGTGGTAGACGATTGGAAGAAGTTAGGTGAGAAAGTGGTGGAGGCCAAGACCGTCAGTAGTTTCAAAGCGTTATATGACAAAGAGTGCTAGGAAGACGGGACACCACGAGCGTAGCTCTCATCCTGTAACTACACTTAGGTAATTACACACACGGGCGGGCGCGCGCACAGCATGGAGCCTGTACCGAGTGAAGCACAAGACGAAGCTGGAAAATGTTCAGAGGTATGCCACTACGCCAGTCCCAGAACTAAGAGGCATGAGTTACGAGCAAAGGCTGCGTTACCTGCACCTCACGACACTGGAAGACTGATGAGTAAGGAGAGACATGATCATTACCTACAAAATTCTCACAGGAATTGACAGGGTAGATAAAGATAACTATTTAACACGGGTGGAACACGAACAAGGGGAGACAGGTGGAAACTGAGTACTCAAATGAGCCACAGGGACGTTAGAAAGAACTTTTTCAGTGGCAGCTAGAGTAGTTAACAGGTGGAATGCATTAGGCAGTGATGTGGTAGAGGCTGACTCCATACACAGTTTCAAACGTAGATATGATAGAGCCCAATAGGCTCAGGAATCTGTACACTAGTTGGTTGACGGTTGAGAGGCGAGACCAAAGAGCCAGAGCTCAACCCTCGCAAGCACAACTAGGTGAGTATACACACACACACATTTTTTTATTTTTTTTATACAAAACAATGAAACACTACTTTATTGAAGTCCAATTAGGCCATCAGGTTAATAGGGACTTATAAGTATTATTGTTAACGTTAAAGAACAATTGGAAGGCGGAGGCGTCGAGTATACATTCATACTTCTCAAATACGTCCGTGCCTATGGTGAAGGGATATATCTCATCCGGGTTTGGATGGACACTTAACTCATCCTGCAGATATACGTCACCCCCCATGTGTATCCGGAGTGTTTGTGGAGGACGTTTCTCTAGACCGAGTCTCTTTAGGTATAACCTTGAGACGAACGTCTTGTCAGCTCCCGAATCAATGACTATTTTGTTTGTGCAGCGGTCAGGTTGTGATGATGGCGGCATCTTGATCCTAATGCAACATTTATGAAACCTAAACTTATTATTCTGAGACCTTGGAAGGTTCTTGAAATATATATAAGAATTATCCCGTTTAAACTGCTGTATTACATGGTACTCGACCATTAGTGGGAAACTGAAGAAAATCATTGGATATTTGTTTAAGCCGAATAAATTATCAATTTCTGTCGGGAAAATGTCTACTTTGGTAACCAGCTCTATGCGGTGTTCTAGGAGGATTTTAACATTTTCAACAATCCTTATGCTGACGTTTCTGTCTTTGTCAAAGAAGGCGACTTTACTATATTGGCTGGCCGAAACCTTCTTATCCAATCCCAGTATTCTTGCATCTTTGTCTTTGATCATATTGCCTGAAGCGCCGGTGTCCACAAACATGGTACAAAACTTATAGTTTACCAGAGCCTTGAGGTAATTGTGGCCCTTCAGGGCAATATTCTTCAATCCCTTCAGGGATGGGGGCTCGGTGCATACGGGAGGGTGAAGTAGGAACAGTGTTAGGACCTGTCCATCTGGGCTGACTTCATATCCAGTATTTTCATCGGTGTATTTTGGTCTTTTTCCGGGACTATTGATGGTCTGGCAGTCGTCCGCCTTCCTCTTGCAGCCAGGCCCTTCCACTTTGTTCTGCGTGTCCATAACTAGACGGGTGAAGGGAGAGGAGGAGGAGGAGCAGGAGGACAGGAGCTAAAGCACGATTCTAGTCCTCGCTTATCTTACAGTGAGTCGCGCTTACAGAGCACCAAATTATATCCTACTTACATTATATTTAGTCAAGCTACATTACCATCTTTAACTTTCAATTTATCTTTTATATTTGTAAACAAATATACAATTTTATGTATTACCAAATACTCTTTGGTAAATATATAAGCACATTATATTTTGTCTTACAAATATTTAAATAGTTGAGAAGAGCCGCAAAATCTTAATATTTAGCGCCGTTTTGGAGAGTAAACAAAGTACGAAAAGGTGCAGCCCCGCTGGAGGAGTTCCAATAACGCGCGCCCATATTGGTAAACAAACATTTAAGTTCAATTAATGCGTCTTTCCTTATAATAAAAAATGTAACTTTGAAATATATGGTGTGACGCTATATTTGAATTACAAATGCAAATACAAATAATTTAGGAGGCTCCTACTGAGGATAATGATGTGTGGCGTTTGGAAGACTGTAACCTGTTACACCACTGTGACCTTTTACACCGCTGTGTCCTGTTACACCACTGTGACCTATTACACCACTGTCACCTGTTACACCGCTGTGATCTGTTACACCGCTGTGTCCAGTTACACCACTGTGACCTGTTACACCACTGTGTCCTGTTACACCACTGTGACCTGTTACACCACTGTGACCTGTTACACCACTAACCTGTTACACCACTGTGATCGGGTCCGTCTAATTATCCTTGCATTATATAAGTAATGAAAAAATACGTCATATTTATCTATTATAATGATAGTATGTAATGTAGAATTTGGAAAAACATGGTTTCACTCTGAACTAATCTCTGGATACGTAAGTGCATAGTAGTTCAAGTAGCGAACGCATACCAGCGAATAATCATCAGCATCTACATAACAAAACTATTGTCCCATGGAGTTAATTTCGCTTCCAGATACCTATTTTTCAATACAATTTCAATATTTTCTGGCTATTTATGCTAAATATTATTGTAACTATACATTATTGTAGTTTACACCATTATTTCAATTTGTGACAATTTGAGCAGAGAAGTGCGACGTGTGTACAAGAGGCTGATATGCCAGCAAACACTCTCCAGGCAACAATCTGTCTTGGATAAGTCGCTCCACAACATTGACGCTTGGATCGTCGACTTGATTTGGCGTCACCAGCTCTTTATTTTCGTCTAATTTCTTTATAAAAAGATACTTTTTCAGATTAAAATTATGTTTTTTCGATTTGTACGTTCAGCACCAACATTATAATGAGTAAATATATCATATTTATTCATTACTAACGTATTGCCAGGAAGCTTTCTGAAGCTTGTGTAGCTTGTGTTAGCTTGTGGTAATTAGACGGGGGACTGGTCAAGTCGTATACTGCAATTTCGGATACCGGGCTAGAAACAACTTCGTTCACTGAGAAGTTTGTACATATAAACCATTCCGTTCGTATATGCGCTGGTTTGTGTTCGCTGTTGTTCTCGTCTGAATAAATACATGGCACTTGTTCATATAATTAGCGCTTCCATTATTAGAATTATTTATCCATTATTAGAATAACAAGGTGCAAACCATATCCCCTTACAGTTGAAATCTATTTATTTATATACAAGAAGGTACATTGGGTTGCGAGAGTACATAACATTTATTAAGAGGTACATTGTAGCAAGATTAACATGGGCGACCCTTTTGGAAACGCATGGAAATGCAACACTTGGGTTGACCCGATTGACAGACTGGTTATATTCCAACAGGGTCTGAGACATTTGCACTGGCGAGCGGCGTTCTTGCCAACTATATGGCTGTTAAGTTGAAAATTGTAACTGTTAAGAGCATTCTATTGTGGTTTTAATATTGAACAATTATACATATACGAAACAGACAAATCTGGTATCCGAAATAGTAAAAATATTAGTGTGCGATGTGATCAATGTAAGGGGGATATTTGGTGTGCCTCGTATCCCCTACAACAACAAGAAGTTCGAGAGCGATGAGGCCGCCACCTACTAGCTTCAGGATGTCGTCGAATCTAAATCAACAATATACTACCGCCGCTACTTTCTCGGAAACGTAAGTACCTGCCGCTTTACTTCTCTCACCCTGCCTAGCCTGGCCTGGCCTGACCTAGCCTAGCCAGACCTGACCAGACCTGACCTGGCCTAGCCTTACCTAGCCTAGTCTGACCTGGCCTAGTCTGACCTGGCCTAGCCAGACCTGACCAGACCTGACCTGGCCTAGCCTTACCCAACACTAATCACCACACGTGACAGCCCAAACGAATCGCAAATAAGTACACGTAACAAGTCATATGCCCGGACACTTTCACCTTGGGGACTGAGTGGTAACTATTGTATAGAAGAGCCGGCTCCCTGAGAGTGGTAAGAGGGCGTGATAAGAGGCTAACATGTGGTCTTGAAGGAAGTCGAGAAAGCAGACAATTTTCAAAAGGAAGGGCAGCATAACGAGCAGACAGGAATGGACAGACAGTCGGTTATCCCATAATGTGTAATACGCCCCGCACAGCATGGGTGGAGTGGGGGGGGGGGGATTGGTGTTGTAGCAGGGCACAGTATGGTGATGGTGCGGGTGAAGTACACACCCACTAAATTCCTGCCATCAATAATTGTTTTCATAACCATTAGAACAATGGCATCCCTCCAGCCACCATCCTTCCACTGACCCCCTCCTCTGGTCCTCCACCTCAGACAATAACCCCCCACACCCCCTCTCCCTTCCAGACATCAGCATGTCAAAATCAGTACCATAGTGTGTTTAAACTATTTAAACTAAGTCATTGTGTATCTCAAGGTATCTTAATTCATTTGAAAGTGTACATGTGCATTCGTTCATATACTTGCCTAATTGTGCTTGCTGGGGTTGAGCTCTGGCTCTTTAGTTCCACCTCTCAACCGTCAATCAACAGGTGTACAGGTTTCTGAGCCTATTGGGCTCTATCATATCTACACTTGAACCTGTGTATGGAGTCAGCCTCCACCACATCACTTACTAATGCATTCCATTAGATATAATCATATATGATTACACATAATCATAATCATTCCATACACATAATCATATATGTACGTCAACGTATACATACATGCGTATATATACCTCATATTAAAATACTGATAAACGAATGACCATGAACAAATTAATTTATAATTGTAGCATTATATATAATTTTAATAGACTAATTACGTGTTTATACATTTGAATGGTCCAGACAGGTGGCCAGCCTTGGACATATACACTTCTGGTAGGCACAATGACCTCATGTTAGACCCTTGATAGATTATGTGAGAGAGAGAGAGAGCTGGGGCAGGGAGGTGCGTGCCCCAGGGAGATAATCCATGCCCATGCCCCGCCTCGAGGTCAGTTCTCGAGTCACACCAAGAATAACAATTGAGCAAGTTGTCCTGACCAGGATGTGGCATATTAGGGAGGGCTGAGGAATAGGAAGCCTGTCTGATAGGGCTCTTGGCAAGCAGCTCTCCCTCAGTCTACCTATCTATATGGAAGAAATGTATCTAGGCCCTCCTCCCCCCTGCCTATTCTCTCTCCCCCACCTTTCTTCCTTCATTTCCTCCCTCCTTCCCTCTCCGTCACTGGTGAGAGAGTAGGAGTGTGAGAGTGGTTAGAGAACTCGTAGTTCTCACGCTCGTGAAATTGTCTGCGACCCTGGAGGAGTAGAGTGGAGGGGGGGTGAAAGTAGGTGACGATGGAGGAGTAGAGGGGAGCATTATATGCAGTGAACGTAGGTGTCTATGGAAGAGTACATCATAGAGGAGGGTGAAAGGAAGGTGACGATGGAGGAGGAGAAGGGAGGGGGTGTGAAGGTAGGTGATGATGGAGGAGTAGAGGGGAGGAGGGGGGCAAAGGTAGGTGTCTATGGAAGAGTACATCATAGAGGGGGGTGAAGGTAGGTGGCAATGGAGTAGAGCAAAAGGGGTGGGGGTTGAAAGTAATCCTGAGTTTAATTTTTTAGTTATATATAGTGACACCTCGGCTTACGAATGAATATTTATGAACTTTTCGGGTTACGAGCCTAATTTCTTCGAAAAATTTGAATCGGGTTACAGACTTTGCCTCGGGAAAGGAGTTTGTTGATATACGTATGGGCTGACCTAGCGCGTGGTGGCATGGTGATCGCGCCTCAGTTTACCAGTGTCTCCTGCCTAGTAAGTATCGCGCCTGAATTCTTTGTAAAGCATTACATTTGTTTTGGGATTTTTGGCTATTTGAACATAAAATTTGTTATGATATATCTTGCCATGAGTCCCAAGAAAGCCAGTGGTAAGGTTCAAGCCAAGAAAACACATGTGAGAATGACCATAGAGGAAAAACAAGAGAGCATTCATAAACATCAAAATGGTGCACAGGTTGTTGAACTAGCTAGACAGTACAACAAATCTGTCAACAATATGCACTATACTTGCTAAGAAAAAGGACATTATGAGCATTAAAGTGGCAAAAGGCATATCAACAATCCCGAAACAAAGAACACGAACACTTGAGGATGTTAAAAAGTTTTTATTAATTTGGATACACAACAAGGAGTTAGCAGGTGATAGCATTTCAGAGGCCATCATTTGTGAGAAACCAAGGCATTTGCATGAAGACCTTTTAAAGAAAACCCCTGGAACGAGGGGGGGGGGGGGAAAGATGAATCAAGTTTGAAAATGTGAAAAGTTTGTGTGACAATAGAGCCTCGTGGAAAACTTTTGCTGTGGTCATTACCTGGTGGAATGCACCCAGGATGGAGTATTAGGGCTATACATCTTTTAAATCATAAAAGTAATAAACATTTCCCATCAACCTTACAAACAATATTAACCTATTTTCATGTATTTCCCCCATGTGCATTTTAACAAAGTTGCTAAATTGCCTTTATCATTCTGTAAAATTTCAATTACAGTACTGTATGTATAATTTTGTTAGTATAAATGGACTGAATATTCTGAAATTGCTATTAATTTTACAATTTCAGATTCAAAGGTGGTCTGTACACCCAATTTGGTCAGACAGGTGAAGAGAGCATTTAGGATAGTTCGAAGAGATGAAGATGGTCGCAATTGTGTTCGAAGAGGCAAACGCCCCCCTTTGCTCCTGACATTATGTTCAACCATTGACCTCTGCACACCTAACACAAGGTAGGTTGAAAACTCCTTCTTCATGTCATTGGTACATTAGCCAGAAACTCAGGGCTTATGTAGGAATATCCCTAAAAAAAAAAAAAGTGGCCCCAACAATGCATCCTCCAAGTCTGGAGGATGAGCAGGAGCATTGTCGAGAAGCAGGACCTTGAGTGTCAAACTTTTCTCTTGCAGATATTTTTTGATGGCAGGGCAAACCACTCCACATCACAGTTTTTCTGCACGTTATATATTTTTTAAAACTCTTGGATTTTCGGAATGATACACGAGCAAGGGTTTAATTTTCAAATCGCCACACAGCACAAGAGTTAGCCTATCCTGACACAAGTTAGCCCAAGTTAGCTTGTGTCCGGGCAGTGACGTCTCCTCTTGGGTAATGTATGTCCTCTTCGGCAATTTTTTCCAGAATAGCTATGTCTCCTCACAATTAAACACTTGTTGTGGAATGTATTCATATATACAGCACAGTGTATCTACAAAATTTTAATTTTTTACTTATATATAGTGTCACCTCGGCTTACGAATGAATATTTATGAACTTTTCGGGTTACGAGCCTAATTTCTTCGAAAAATTTGAATCGGGTTACAAACTTTGCCTTGGGAAATGAGTTTGTTGATATGCGTATGGGCTGACCTAGCGCGTGGTGGCATGGTGATCGCACCTCAGTTTACCAGTGTCTCCTGCCTAGTAACTATCGCGCCTGAATTCTTTATAAAGCATTACATTTGTTTTGGGATTTTTGGCTATTTGAACATAAAATTTGTTATTATATATCTTGCCATGAGTCCCAAGAAAGCCAGTGGTAAGGTTCAAGCCAAGAAAACACATGTGAGAATGACCATAGAGGAAAAACAAGAGAGCATTCATAAACGTCAAAACGGTGCACAGGTTGTTGAACTAGCTAGGCAGTACAACAAATCTATGTCAACAATATGCACTATACTTGCTAAGAAAAAGGACATTATGAGCGTTAAAGTGGCAAAAGGCATATCAACAATCCCGAAACAAAGAACACAAACACTTGAGGATGTTGAAAAGTTTTTATTAATTTGGATACACAACAAAGAGTTAGCAGGTGATAGCATTTCAGAGGCCATCATTTGTGAGAAACCAAGGCATTTGCATGAAGACCTTTTAAAGAAAACCCCTGGAACGAGGGGGAAAAAGATGAATCAAGTTTGAAAATGTGAAAAGTTTGTGTGACAATAGAGCCTCGTGGAAAACTTTTGCTGTGGTCATTACCTGGTGGAATGCACCCAGGATGGAGTATTAGGGCTATACATCTTTTAAATCATAAAAGTAATAAACATTTCCCATCAACCTTACAAACCATATTAACCTATTTTCATGTATTTCCCCCATGTGCATTTTAACAAAGTTGCTAAATTGCCTTTATCATTCTGTAAAATTTCAATTACAGTATACTGTATATAATTTTGTTAATATAAATGGACTGAATATTCTGAAATCACTATTAATTTTACAATTTCAGATTCAAAGGTGGTCTGGACACCCAATTTGGTCAGACAGGTGAAGAGAGCATTTAGGATAGTTCGAAGAGATGAAGATGGTCGCAATTGTGTTCGAAGAGGCAAACGCCCCCCTTTGCTCCTGACATTATGTTCAGCCTATTGACCCCTGCACACCTAACACAAGGTAGGTTGAAAACTCCTCCTTCATGTCATTGGTTCATTAGCCAGAAACTTAGGGCCCATGCAGGAATATCCCTAAAAAAAAAAAAGTGGCCCCAACAATGCATCCTCCAAGTCTAGAGGATGAGCAGGAGCATTGTCGAGAAGCAGGCCCTTTAGTGTCAAACTTTTCTCTTGCAGATATTTTTTGATGGCAGGGCAAATCACTCTACATCACAGTTTTTCTGCACGTTATATATTTTTTCAAACTCTTGGATTTTCGGAATGATACACGAGCAAGGGTTTAATTTTCAAATCGCCACACAGCACAAGAGTTAGCCTATCCTGACACAAGTTAGCCCAAGTTAGCTTGTGTCCGGGCAGTGACGTCTCCTCTTGGGTAATGTATGTTCTCTTCGGCAATTTTTTCCAGAATAGCCATGTCTCCTCACAATTAAACACTTGTTGTGGAATATATCCATCAATACAGTATCTACAAAATCTTTAAAATCACGAACAAATCTTTCAGCCCCTACTTTGTCTGAGCTGGCACCCTCACCATGCCTCACAACACTATGAATACCACGTCTTTTTTCAAAATTTCTCAAACCATCGCCTACTCACCTTAAACTCTTTCGTATCTGCAAAACTCGTTCTAGGGGTTTTCTTTATAAGATCTTGCATGAAGATTTCAGTGTTGACCAAACCACACACTGGAAATTGAATAGACGACGACGTTTCGATCCGTCCTGGACCATTATAAAGTCGATTGTGATGAGATGAGGGAAGCAAGAGCATTAAGTAGGCAAGAGAGAGAGGTGAGGAGATGGCAAGTATGTACGTATGTACATGAATAAAACATGTACATACTTATACATAACGTGTGTAAATAGTGTAATAAATACAATAACAGTATTTTGGGAGGAGGAATGTTGGCGAGTAATGTGTTGGAGGAGGGAGGGAGTACTGGCAGGGTGTGGCAGCTCGCTCATGTTTTTTGGGCTCACCATACCAACATAGTGGATCGTTATGGTGAATACATACGTAGATGGGTATATACAATGTATGTATATAGTGTAATAACAGCAAAAACACTGTTTGATTGTAGAATATGTCGCATATATGAAGCCCATAATTTTGAGCATAGCGATGTTCTGTACTTTGAATTATATAAATTCCACAAATTACACACTTTTAAATAATATTACAGCCAAAAAAAGGAAGAAATGAATGAGAAACTTCAAAATAATTGCGCAACATTTTATTCGCAGCAACTGCCGTCGCACGGGGTGGCGGGGCCGACAGACCCCCATCGCTCCAACGCTCAGCACCCATAATTTGCTCAACTTCCCAGCTCCATCGCAGCTAAAGTAAGTCACATACAATATTTTTTGTTTAGTTTCCCCGTGATCAGACTCTGCATCTTAACAATATAAGAAGAGAAAAAAAATTTTTGGAAAGAATTTATTTCTTGTGCACCAGGGTGTTATTTGGAGACAGAGCAGTTCAGTGGTTAACTACTAAATTTTTTTTTCTCCCACACACGCACCCCCCTAGGAAGCAGCCTGTAACAGCTATATAATAATAATAATAATAATTTTTATTTAGGCAAAGGTACATACATAAAGAGATTTTACAAAGTTTGTTGGCTTTATAGATAGAGCTAGTACATACAATGCTAACGCAATGCTGGGAGTAAGCTAACTCCCAGATACCTATTTACTGTTAGGTAACAGGGGTCATCCCCTTTTGTACAAAGAATCTGCTAAAGATTTTAGGGCTAATCTTTGACACTCGTTTGTCTTTGTCGCCCCATATTTTTTACGTCCGAGTTGAATGCTCTAAGGCCCTTAACTAACTTTAGGTCATGTCCCATACTTCTTGGGGAGCTAATCGACACTGCTCCTCTCTTTACATTCCTCTCTCATTCTGTCTAAACTCGATTATGGCCCTGTTTACTCGTCTGCTTCTCCTTCTACCCTTCACCATCTGGACACACTGCATCATACTGGGTTACGGCTCAGCTCTGGTACCTTTCCTTCGACACCTACCCTAAGCCTGTATTTTGAAACTGGCGTCCTGTTTCTACAGGATCGCCATGATCGCTACTGTCTTCTCCACCTTGCACAGTCCTTACAGCACCCTCACTCTTGCTTATGTCATGCCTTGACCTTTACCCATCCTGTGGTTCCTGTTCCCCTTCACCACCTATCTCTTTCTGTATGGTTGTCTCTCGTACAAAATGCTCTTTCAGTTTGTGTTACCAATATTTCCCCTCGTGTCATTCCGTCTTTGCCCCTATGGAGGGGTCCCCGTTCCTAAATTCTGTAAGCCTTGACCCACATGACTAAAACTTTTACCCCTCCTACAGTTCTAAATCACCTTTTCCTTGAACACTTTTCTTCACACTTCCACTCTATTTCCGTCTTCACCAATGGGTCTTAAGTCTGCAGACGGTGTAGGCTACTCTGTTGTTTTTCCTGACTGCACCTTTGTGTCTCCTGCCTCCGGAGACTAGCATCTTCATGGCAGAACTTTATGCTATTTTCTGTGCTCTTCATCAACTCTTTTCTCGCTGTCAATCCTCCTCTGTGTTTGTAGTTGACACTTGCAGTGCCCTCATGGCTCTAGAATCGTTTAATCCAGTCCATCCTTTGGTAGTTGAAATTCAACATTGGCTGTTTCTTATCTCCAGTAGATTTAAGACAGTGGAATTTCGCTGGATTCCCACCCATATTGGTGGGTTCTTAAATGAGCGTGCGGACACTGCCGCTAAGGAAGCTATCCGTACCTGTCCCATCTCCCGTAAAGGTATTCCTTATTATGACTTTTACCCAGTTATTCATTTCCCCATTCTTGCCCGTTGTCAGGGTTGTTGGTCTTCTGTTACTGGTAACAAACTGCGTGCTCTTAAGAGTAGTGTGTTCCCGTGGCCTTCCTCCTACCACCGTAACCGGTGGTGGGAAACGGCTCTGGCGAGGTTGTATATTGGTCATACACGTTTAACTCGCGGGCACTTAATGGAGCGCTGCCCTGCTTCTTATTGTCCAAACCGTTGTCTCTACATGTCCTGACTTCCAGGACTTACGTGTCTTGCTTCCCGACCATCCCTCACTGTCAATTGTCCCTCGATAAAATTCTTGGTAAATTCAATACCTTTGATATTGTTTGCCGTATGCGTTTTTGTTCTTGTATTGGCGACGTTAGTGATATTTAGCGCACTATGATTATCCCACACATTTGATGGTTTGATAATTACTGTACTGTACAGTACTTTGGTTTGGAATGTATCAAATAAAGTTGTTTCATGTATTCAAATGTGTGAGAAAATCCACTGGGGCTGTGAGATGAAGCAAACCTGTAACAAAGGCATTGCCAGTTGCATACTCTACCACCACTGATGGTAAAAGTCTTACAACTGGATATCTTGTGTGACGGGTTATGGTATCACAGCTATACTGAACCAAGATGGTATGGCTCTCCCTCACATAAATGAAAGAAATGCTGCTATTGGCCTTGCAGTGTGTAAGTTGCACGTGGAAACAAATGAAAATTATCAAATAAATAATTAAACAATTTACTGAAATAGTAATGAACAAAAATAACACATGACAATACTTGACTATCATGTAATGCAAAGGTGAACAAGTTAGTATGACCTTAAATGCAAAAAATAAACTATAAGCAATGAATAAAAGTATGAAGATATACTGGTGTTCTGAAGACAGCTACCATACCACCATGGCATCAGTCACACGACGTTGGCTGGAAGCGGACGACGGGTTAGAGACACGAAGGTGATCCTAGAGCACTGAGGGAGAGATTGCCTCTCCAGGGAGGCAGCGCTCTTTATATAGTCCGGCGGTGATGACTCATCCAGTGTCAACACGAGGTGGACATCTGGTCAACTAGCAAACTGCTCGTTGTGGCTGGCGGTGCCTTTGTGTTGAGCTGTACCACTGTCAGTTGAAGGCGGCTAACTGCTTGTTTGTGGGGACAAACTGCCAGTTAGCAGTGGCGCCCGGCTTGCCTCTGAGTCGTACCAGGCCGTGCCAGGCCCTGGGGGTATGGAGAGGTGGCAGGACTGATGACTCTTCTGGGCTGGTGTAGATGTATACTTCCAGTGCAGAGGCATTGAAGGTGAAGGGAAAAGGCAGTTCCACTGCTATGCAGGGGATTCACGTGACACTTGTGAAGCCACAGAAAGTCTGGAGGCCCTACTGAAGCCAGTCCAAGTATTAAATAAAACCCCTGAAGTACGCCGGTGAAGGGTAAAGTGAAGGGTGAAGCAAGACCGTATGCCCCAACTTCAGGCACACACACAAAATCACGTTTTGGTCCCGCCTCTCAACTGTGTATTTGAAGTTGGGGCGTATGGTGTTGAACTGCTTCAGCCTTCACCTGAGTGCTTGTAGGTCTTACGTAAGACGTTGACTCAAGGAGTGGCCTCAAAACTTGCTGTGATTTATGGGGAAATCCGGTTGTAAGACTTTTACAAAGTATTATAGACTGTGGGTTGGTTGGTGTTGTCGTCGTTGATCCTTCTCTACGGACAACCCAACCCATAACTCGGCAGAGTGCTTATACTAGGAGATAACCCTTGGCGCTTCTGGCTCTTGGAGAGGGGCTCAACGTCACACGTTTAGGGGATGCGGCTCCAACACTTAGCCTCGTTGTCACGTGCACACACCCACTCGAGCCGCTGTGACTCCCCACTCTCTCCTTATGAGATATGATCTCCTCAATCCCCTATGACTTACTAGTATTACCTCCTACCCTGTCCACGGCAGTGGTTCTTGGTACTTTCTCTCTCTCTCTCCTTCTTTACTACCTCCTGGGAAGCCTCACTAGGACAAGGGCAAACACCAGCAAATTGGGATACATTTACTGGACGAAGCACATGCACAATACATACACACATATGATAATAATGAATCCTATACTCTATAATATTACAATCAGGTTGCACTCCAACACCATCAGAACTCTATTATCAGCTTATCAAGTGGTATCCTATCTCCTGGTTCACCACCTGATACTATCAACCACCTCAAGTTGATCAAGTCTACATACACTGTTGCACCATCAGCAAGATAATATATATATAGAAAATCAGCATTTGAATGCAATCACATATATCAGTATAAATGTTCATTGATACACAACAACGATCCATCGATCACTGTCAGTCCTGGAACGCATACATCTGTAGGTAATCCAGCCTACGACTGTAACTCTAAACTTCAGTATAAAACACTCCTTGACATCAGAATACCAACAATCACTCACCTCTCACTGTGTCTTGCACGCTAATGACAACCAAACACTATCAACTCCCTATAAGTAATCCACCAGAACTTCCCTTTCCACCTCTGGAAGTTCACTACCCTAATATCCTTAGGTTCTTCCGGGCTTCACTACCAGGTTGCTATCATGAAGTTTCCTTGAGCAACTACGGTGCTTCACCCTTCTGCTAGGGTCCTCCACAGCTCTCTTGGCTGCTACACCATGAAGTTTCCCCGAGCAACTATGGTGCTTCTCCACCTCTACAGAAGCACGTGACACTCCTCTTCACTGCTGCTTCTCCTCACAGCTCGAGGTCCTCTGCTCCACTACCTTGGAGTCTCATCAGCTACTTCATCTGCTGGCTTCGAAGTTCTCAGCAACTTCTTCCCCAAAGACAAACCTGCAACCCATCGACACTCCAATAAAATGTTCCCCTTTAACACACAAACAAAAATAACCACACAATATGCTTGCCTCAAACCTCTATCTGTCCTCTACATACAGTGAGAGTGGACTCCCCGCTTTGGGCGGGTCCATACTCCACCTCGCCTGGCGGCGGTCCTCACTCGCTGGGAGGGTCTTCCTCCATCAGGAGCCAGGCTCCCTCAGTCGTCCGCCAGCGCTCAGAGGGGGCGGACGTCGCTCCGTGTTCCTCCCTCTCCACTCTCTTATTTCAGGCCTTCTGCCTTATTAAAACATGTCTAACTTATAAATAAACATCGCTACTGTCATTGGGCACACGACCAACTACAAGCAATCACTATGAACTGGCGTATATCGTGCTTACCACAGGTCAAAAGGTCGAGGGCGCTTTCCCTCTGACGGCGTCTGGTCAGGGCGCTCCACACAGCCCACGAAAATGCCTCTGAGCAGCTTATTAAACTCTCCTCGCCGTCCAAGACTTGACACCACAACGTTCTCAGCTCAATTCCACAGCTGGCACGTCTGCACACTTCTCTTCTCTTAGAGATATATCACTAGGGGTTCCCTTCTGGCCGGAGCTCAAACGGAGCGCGGCTTCCCCCTGCGATGTCTGGCACTCAAGTGAGGTCAAGGTCCTCCGGAAGCGAGCCTCACGCCTCCAGCAAAATGTCCACATCTCCTAGCCAGTCATTTATCTGTTTTCTCCTTCTTTGCCCATAATCTCAAACTGTTATACATATCCAAGCAACTATTTTACATATGGGTTATCACCTCAATATTTGCTAGACCTTCTAGTTAGGTCAGGCTTGCTGAATAACTCTCAAGAAGGGAGACTCGTTTCTCCTGCAGGCTGAGATCATAACACTCCCCTCCCCTTATTTTTGAGAGTTATTCCAGTGGCAAAGCTCGGGATAATACATCCGCCACCACACTGTCTCTTTCTTCACCCCATATACTCTCTTAGGAGTCTACAATTAGTTCGTTGCTCCTTGCAACATCTGGCTCGCCTCTCTCCAGAAACATGATCTTCTCATAAACGATTTGACCTCTCTGACACCTCTTAGCTAGGCTGTCCTCCTTGGACGCCTGCACTCCATCGGTCCACTCTACTTACTGTCTCCACCCTCCGTTTCCTCGTCTTCTTCTCTTCACGTCCAGAGTCAGACATCTGCTGTCTGTACCTCCTCTGTCGTCTTCACACTTCCATCTACTGCCATTATACTTTCGTCTCCTGTCATCATACTTCACTCCATCGTCTTCACCGACGCTCCTCCTTTTCGTCTCCTTATTTATCTGAGACCTCATCCTGTTCGACTCCCACCGAGTCCTCGGCTTTCCTCTATTCCTCCATGCTTGTATCATCTTCCTCTTCCCACACTTTTCACCTCTATACAACTCCATTTCTTCTCCTTCAACTCTTCTTCGTTCCCTAAAAGTTTCTTCGGGAACTGTATTACATCCAACAGCACTCGACCGTACACGTCGCCTTGCCTCTCCCAGAGTGCTCGTAAGCATCTCTCCACACATACTGTCTCTTCTCCTTTCATTTTCTCGGCTATTACTCTTCTTCATTATCTCTACTCTACGTTTTCTGTGAAACATGTCAACTCCTGACATCTCAAACAACTTAACTCTACTACCCAAATGCCTCTGTGCTCGTGGACAACTTGACGCTCTACTCTCGTCCTCTGTATGTCCACATCCTTCCTCATTCCTACTCAGCACAGTTGCATTCGCCTTCCGACTCTTAATTTCAGCAGTCTGGGCTCTACTCAGGTCCGCTCTCTTCACATGATTCTTCTTCGGCTGGGCCATCTTCACTTTTGACCTCACCGAGACTTCATTTTCCTGGGCTGGACCTTCATCAAATAGCCGTGCTATATCTACATCGATCTCTTCCACTGGCTGAATCGACACTGTCTCACCTTCTCCAGTGTCTTCCTCGTCGGCCACCTCTGTCTTCATCACTACCGAGACAGGGTACTCAATGGCTTGGCGGTCTCCTGACTCATCTCCTCGGATGTCAGTCAGGTTCACACTCTCAGGTGTCCCACCCGTGCCGTGGCCTTCTGGGCTCTCCTCTGGCACAGTCTCCGCTATGACTCTTGGCAACACCTTTGTCCCACACAAGTCATTTCCCAGGATCACTCGGACTCCTGGAATAGGTATGTCGGGGCATACTCCCAACATCACCTCCGCCGACACATATTCCGACCTTAGCTGGACAGTACATACGGGCATGTCACTCTCAGACAATAACCCATATACTCTCATCTTACTCCTGCCAGCTAACCGTCGATCATTCCCAATCAGGCTTCTCGTAATCAAGCTCTGATTAGCTCCGGTATCTCTTAAGATACCAACTTCTACCTCAGGTTGGCCTCCTACACTGATCCAACCTTTGCTCATGAACGGCCTATACCTCTCGTTCACTAAGTTTGATCTCTGTGGTTTGTCTCGGAACACATTAGTATATTTACCTCGGGGGTCACACATGGCCAGGGTCACAACTCTCTTGCCCTGCCTACAGTCTCGCATCACGTGACCCAATCCGTTACAATTGTAACATCTCATCTGGGAAAAGTCTCTTCTATATGTACCAGAGTAGCTCTGACTCTGCCCACTCGTATTGGAGTTCCTCGGGCCAGACGTACTACTCGTACTCTGTGGGGCTTTACTGGACTCTTGATTCCCTGGATAACGATTAGTTTCTCGTTTTGCTCCTCCATCTTCACTTTCAGATGAAGTGCGCGACCTACTCTTCTGAGTTTTAGGGTACTTACTTTTATCTGCCCATTTATCAAAATTTTTCTCACCCCAGACTCTTCTGGGTCTTTCATAATTTCTTCCTCCCCAGACTCCATTGGGTCTGCCATTGCTGCGTCTCGCCTCGCTTCTCACTCTGTTCTCCCTCAAGCTCTTGTATGCTTCAGTAATCATATCCGCCCTATCTGCGGCATCTTTCACCTCCTTTATCCCTGCTTCTTGGATCTTGAACTTTGTTTCGGGATGCATCATCTCCAAGAACTTCTCCATGACCATCAGTTGCTTTAGGTCAGCGTAAGATCCAACTCCAGCAGCCTCAATCCACTTCTGGAATCGTCTTTCCAGATCTCTTGCTGTCTCAGCAAACGTACATGCTCCAACTTTGCTCATCTCTCTGAAGCGCTTTCTATAAGCTTCTGGGGTTAACTGAAACGAGCGCAATATGCTGCTCTTTACTGTGGCATAATCCTGGCACTCTTCCAGTGACAATTGGGTGTATGCCTCCCTGGCTGCACCGGTCAATCTTAACTGGACCAGCTGGGCCCATTCCTCCTGTGGCCACTCCTTGATACTGGCTACTTTCTCAAAATGCTCGAAGAAGCTCTCTGCCTCTTCGGGCACAAACAAGGGAATGTCCTTCTCCCTAACCCTAACATCTGGTGGGTGTGATACCTGGGTGGTGCTCTCTGGCAACCCATGTTCAATCCTTTGTTCAGCCAAGGTTCTATTCGCTTCTATCTGCATTTGTTTTGTTCTCTCTTTTTCTTTTTCCACCTCTAGCCTTGCTTTCTCTTTTTCTTTCTCCTGTTCCAACTCCAGTTCTCTTACTCTGGTTTTCTCTTTTTCTTTCTCCACCTCTAGTCTTGCTTTCTCTTTTTCTATTTACAGTCTGGTTTTCTCTTTTTCCTTCTCGGCTTCATTTTTCATCTGGAGTTCCAATTTCATGTTTTCCAGCTGGAACTGTCTCTCCTCACGCTGTTGTTGGATCTGGAGCTCTAACTGGAATCTCTCCAAGCTCCTATTTCGGCTACTCCTACTACTGCGGCTACTCTTGCTGCTCCTACTCGATCCCTGGGATCTCACTTCATCCTGTCCATCATCCTCCTTTCCACTTTCAGCTCCTTTCTGGGCTCCTTGCTCTGCCGCTTCACTTTTGGCTCTTAACTGCCTCAGGATCTCATCCTTCATCCCAGCTACTTTAGATGCTTTCAACCTAATGCCACATTTTTCTGCAATTTGTTTCAATTGATCCCTCGTGCAACCTTCTAAGTCCTCAGGCTTGCCTGACTCCACAAACGCTTGCACCTTATCCATCTTTGTCCTGTGAGTCTTCCCAAAAGAGAGAATATACACCTTCGGTCACGCAGTTTATTTCAGCAAGGGTGTACAAATCCACTCTTGGACAGGGTGTGGGTGTGTCAGTTCGCTCTCCCGGACAGGCCCCCAATTTATTATAGACTGTGGGTTGGTTGGTGTTGTCGTCGTTGATCCTTCTCTACGGACAACCCAACCCATAACTCGGCAGAGTGCTTATACTAGGAGATCACCCTTGGCGCTTCTGGCTCTTGGAGAGGGGCTCAACGTCACACGTTTAGGGGATGCGGCTCCAACACTTAGCCTCGTTGTCACGTGCACACACTCACTCGAGCCGCTGTGACTCCCCACTCTCTCCTTATGAGATATGATCTCCTCAATCCCCTATGACTTACTAGTATTACCTCCTACCCTGTCCACAGCAGTGGTTCTTGGTTCTTTCTCTCTCTCCTTCTTTACTACCTCCTGGGAAGCCTCACTAGGACAAGGGCAAACACCAGCAAATTGGGATACATTTACTGGACGAAGCACATGCACAATACATACACACATATGATAATAATGAATCCTATACTCTATAATATTACAATCAGGTTGCACTCCAACACCATCAGAACTCTATTATCAGCTTATCAAGTGGTATCCTATCTCCTGGTTCACCACCTGATACTATCAACCACCTCAAGTTGATCAAGTCTACATACACTGTTGCACCATCAGCAAGATAATATATATATAGAAAATCAGCATTTGAATGCAATCACATATATCAGTATAAATGTTCATTGATACACAACAACGATCCATCGATCACTGTCAGTCCTGGAACGCATGCATCTGTAGGTAATCCAGCCTACGACTGTAACTCTAAACTTCAGTATAAAACACTCCTTGACATCAGAATACCAACAATCACTCACCTCTCACTGCGTCTTGCACGCTAATGACAACCAAACACTATCAACTCCCTATAAGTAATCCACCAGAACTTCCCTTTCCACCTCTGGAAGTTCACTACCCTAATATCCTTAGGTTCTTCCGGGCTTCACTACCAGGATCCTCTGCAGCTCCTCCAGGCTGCTATCATGAAGTTTCCTTGAGCAACTACGGTGCTTCACCCTTCTGCTAGGGTCCTCCACAGCTCTCTTGGCTGCTACACCATGAAGTTTCCCCGAGCAACTATGGTGCTTCTCCACCTCTACAGAAGCACGTGACACTCCTCTTCACTGCTGCTTCTCCTCACAGCTCGAGGTCCTCTGCTCCACTACCTTGGAGTCTCATCAGCTACTTCATCTGCTGGCTTCGAAGTTCTCAGCAACTTCTTCCCCAAAGACAAACCTGCAACCCATCGACACTCCAATAAAATGTTCCCCTTTAACACACAAACAAAAATAACCACACAATATGCTTGCCTCAAACCTCTATCTGTCCTCTACATACAGTGAGAGTGGACTCCCCGCTTTGGGCGGGTCCATACTCCACCTCGCCTGGCGGCGGTCCTCACTCGCTGGGAGGGTCTTCCTCCATCAGGAGCCAGGCTCCCTCAGTCGTCCGCCAGCGCTCAGAGGGGGCGGACGTCGCTCCGTGTTCCTCCCTCTCCACTCTCTTATTTCAGGCCTTCTGCCTTATTAAAACATGTCTAACTTATAAATAAACATCGCTACTGTCGCTGGGCACACGACCAACTACAAGCAATCACTATGAACTGGCGTATATCGTGCTTACCACAGGTCAAAAGGTCGAGGGCGCTTTCCCTCTGACGGCGTCTGGTCAGGGCGCTCCACACAGCCCACGAAAATGCCTCTGAGCAGCTTATTAAACTCTCCTCGCCGTCCAAGACTTGACACCACAATGTTCTCAGCTCAATTCCACAGCTGGCACGTCTGCACACTTCTCTTCTCTTAGAGATATATCACTAGGGGTTCCCTTCTGGCCGGAGCTCAAACGGAGCGCGGCTTCCCCCTGCGATGTCTGGCACTCAAGTGAGGTCAAGGTCCTCCGGAAGCGAGCCTCACGCCTCCAGCAAAATGTCCACATCTCCTAGCCAGTCATTTATCTGTTTTCTCCTTCATTGCCCATAATCTCAAACTGTTATACATATCCAAGCAACTGTTTTACATATGGGTTATCACCTCAATATTTGCTAGACCTTCTAGTTAGGTCAGGCTTGCTGAATAACTCTCAAGAAGGGAGACTCGTTTCTCCTGCAGGCTGAGATCATAACAAAAGTCAGTAATATACTGTGGTAGAGTATGCAGCTGCCAGTGCGTTGGGCAAGGGTTTACGTCGCCTCACAGCTCCAGTGGATTTTCTGCTTGGTGTATATCAGGTTGTGATTTTGTGTGTGTACCGTATTGTTATGATCGCCGTCTGATAAGTCCTTTCTGGCCTCAAGAGTCATTGTTACCCACCTAGAAAGATTGCAGATGGCCAAAGCAGTTATTTAAGTTAAGAAGGGACAAGTCTTAAACAGAATTTTGCATAATATTTGACTGTAAAGGGGTAAATTGAGGTAGATTGAAAAACAAAATGGTGAACCGGGCAGGCGGTACTCACAATTAGGCGAGTACACTCGGGAACTTTTAAAGTGCAACCAAACATGCTTTAGGCTCTCACAACAAGAGGTGAGTGGTGGTGGCTTAGGTGCTCAGCCAATCAGAGCACCTAAGGAGGGAGGGCAGGAGTGAGAGGGGGTGGTATGTGGAAGTTTGGTGACAGTTGTGTGTAGTTTGTTCATCTTCATTGTAAGTTTCATGGCTTGGTGTGCATTTATTTCCCTAGTAAATTTAATTAGGGAAAAATTGAGGTGTTTGATTTTTTAAATCAACTTTTTAAATGTTGAGTTGTTAAAGCCTCAAAGTGCAAGGAGTTGGTTTGGGAGTATGGCATCCTCATGCTGTTGCGTGCTCGCGTGAGGTAGCAAAGGTAATGTAAAGTTGTGGGGTGTACATGCTTGGGACGTCCTCTTTCGGGATGGCTGGTGTTAGACCTGCGTGTTTGTCGGTTGTTGAAAAGCCGTCATCCTTTGCTGTTGTGGTATTGATTTTACATTGTTCATCTTGTAATTAATACTGTAGTGCGATATCTAGGGCTACCATTTGTAGGTTTAAATTGTCTAATACAAACAGTTGTCCAATGAGTTTTAATAGGAAATATCATCCACCAAGCACCATTGTACAATTATATTAATTGATAGTATATGGATTGTGCAGAACTGCTTAGAATGATCTTTAACACTTGGCTATATTGGTCATGTCAAATACCTGCACGGTGAATGCTCAAAGACCCTTTCTTTATTCAGTGTTGTCACATACCTCATGGGGGTATGGATAGGCAAACACTCATTCGGTTAAACTTGCCTTGTAGTACTTTCAGAGCTCAGTAATTTGGAATCTGGTTAGCACTTTCCAAATAAATTGACCTTAAAAGTGAATTCCTATTTAGGTTTAAAACATTATACTGAATGAGAAACTCGGATTATATAGCCGAACACCAGAAATGTTGTTATTCAATTTGGTTGCCTAAAGCACATTAAAGAACTACCTGTACACATTACATGGCATTCCAGGATTCCTCTATACCTTGCCTTATGCTGTAAACATTGCCACAACCCTGTGTTTTATTGATTTAAATGGCCACAGGGAGGCATACAACACTGCAGATTATGATGTCATTAGTTATCCACTGTGCTGACAAGTGGGCTGACTGATGTTCGTTGACACCTGTATCGTGCTTCAATTTAATCGCCAGGAGATCACCCTCTCACTAGACTCGTCTGTAGGAAGTACAGTATAGTATCTCAAATTACCTTGGATCATAAATAGCATAAGACTTGGGGGTAGGAGAGGGTTGCAGTGTTTGTCATGGCTGTCAGTTGTTCCTGGTATTAAGCAATTTAGTTCTGGAATCATTTTTGTTGGCCAATGTTAAACTTTTTCGAAAGTAGATGTTTTTCTGAAAGGGATGGGGGGGGGGGACCTCTATGCTTGGATACAGTTATCTAAGTGAATACTTAGATTTATACAGTACAATAACTACCTTCTTTTCCTTAGTCAAAAAGGTTGCTTGTTTATTTCTAGGGACTTGTATTTTCTTTTATTTTTAACTGCAGCAACTTTCAGTGAATGATAGATTCTTACTGAAAGGACCTTTACTTCATTGTTGTTGCTTTATGGTCATCTCATTGTGTACAGGGATTCCGCGAAGCTTTTGGGGTTAGTCTTTGACACTCGTTTGTCTTGGTCAGCCCATATCTCTTGCCTCCGAGTTGAATGCTCTAAGGCCCTTAACCTCCTTAAGGTTTTGTCCCATACTTCTTGGGGAGAGGATAGGCGCACACTCCTCTATTTGCACTCCTCTCTCGTCCTGTCTAAACTCGATTATGGTTGCCCTGCATACTCTTCTGCTTCTCCTACTCTTCGCCGTCTTGATGCTTTGCACCATACTGGGTTGCGTCTCGGCTCTGGTGCCTTTCGTTCGACTCCCGCCCTTAGTTTGTATGTTGACACTGGCTTTCTCTCTCTTCAGGACTGCCGTGATCGCTACAGTCTTCGCTATCTTGTGCGGTCCTTCCAACATCCTTCCTCTCGCCTCTGTCGTGCATTGACTTTTCCTCCTCCTGTGGTTCCTGTTCCTCTTCATTGTCTCCCACTTTCTGTCCAGTTATCTCGCTTACAGGATTCTCTTTCTGTTCATATTTCTAATGTTTCTCCTCGTATTGTTCCTTCATTACCTCCGTGGAGAGTCCCCCTTCCCAAGTTTTCTACGTCCTTGACTTGTATTACTAAAGCCTTTACCCCTCCTACAATTCTGAAAAGCCTCTTCCTTGAGCACTTTTCTTCGCACTCCCACTCTATTTCCATCTTCCCTGATGGGTCTAAGTCTGCGGATGGTGTGGGCTACTCTGTTGTTTTTCCTGACCGTACTTGTGTCGCCTCCCTTCGGAGGCTAGCGTCTTTACGGCAGAACTTTATGCTATTCTCTATGCTCTTCGTCTCTTGCTTTCTCATTCCTCCTTTGTGGTTGTATTTGATTCTCGTAGTGCCCTCATGGCTCTAGGGTCCTTTAATCCTGTCCATCCGGTGGTCATTGAGATTCAACATTGGCTGTTTCTTATTTCTAGTAAATTTAAATCAGTAGAGTTTTGCTGGGTTCCCAGCCATATTGGTGTTTCAATGAGCGTGCGGATGCTGCCGCTAAGGAAGCTATCCGTTCTTGTCCCATCTCCCGTAAAGGTATTCCTTATTCCGACTTTTATCCTGTTATTCATTCTTCCCCGTTGGCAGGGTTGTTGGTCCTCTGTGGTTGGTAACAAGCTGCGTACTCTCAAACTTAGTGTGTCCCCGTGGCCTTCCTCCTACCACCGTAACCGGCGGTGGGGACACTGCTTTGGCACGGCTGTGGGTTGGTCATACCCGCTTAACCCACGGTCACTTAATGGAGCGCCGCCCTGCTCCTTATTGTCCCTCTTACAATTGTGCATATCCTTGTTGAATGTCCTGACTTCCAGGACGAGCGTGTGTCTTGCTTTCCGAACGTCCCTCGATAGACTTCTAGGTGAATCGGATACTTTTGATATCGTTCGCCTTATGCGTTTTTGTTCTCGTATTGGCATTCTTGGTGATATTTAGCGCCCTCTGATTGTGCTACATGGCCTTCCCGGTTTGGTGCCTTCTTTTGGTAATTACCTTACCTTCATTGTCGTTTCATTTTAATGTGGTAGTTGTGATATGGATTGTTCTGGCTCACGTGCAAGGTCTTGGATTTTTTTCTGTTTTATATTAAGAAATTGCCAGTCTTGTTACTATTTGTAGAGTTAGAGATCTGCATTAAGGCCTCAATATTATATTCTTTATTTTTTTTATAACATGTTATCAGCAATTTTTGTGGTTGGTAATATTTAGATTAATGTCAGTGATGTATATGACAAGGGTTAAGACCCCTTGTGGTATGACAGCATTTTTCCCAGTCATTTCTTTAACAAATGAAAGGGTCCTCATAACCATTCTTTTGTCCTTTCTACCATGTACCTGTTTGTTGCTTCTTGGTCTTTCATTTGGTACTTTGGCTATTAAAACAATGGCCTTTGGTAATGTTGCAATTATCATTTCTAAAAAAACATGAGCAGGTTCATTAGGCAGGGTTTGTTTTTAGCAAACAAAGTTTTACAAAAAAAATTCCATTCCTTCAGGACCTTGCAGATGTTAGGTCAAACTAATTGACAGTAATCTGTTTTGCCCTTTCAAACAATGATGGTTTTAATCTAGGTAAAATATTTCAGAATATCTGAAGAGTTTGGCAGACAAATCATTTAAGAGCTTTGATTAAATTTAAGTTACCAAAGACTTTGAAGCATCTATAACATGGTTTTCAGTGTCACTTTTCTAATGTTTTGTAAATTTAACAATGATCTTTAGTTAATTATAATTTGTACAAAGCTTAGGTGTTGCATAGCTTTAAATTTACTTTCAAATATGAAAACTAAAATATTGATTAAAGTTTCTGCCACTTAAATATTGCAAATTAGTCTGAAATATTAGTTTATGTAAATTGAATAGGTAGTCCACTCACATCTTTTCAATGCATTTTGCATGCACCTATGTAACAAGTTACAAATAGGTGTAAATTTTACCAAGTATTTATTTTCAAAGCAAAAAAATTTCAGATGTTTAAACATTGCATCAATAGTAGTAAACAATAATTTCCAGCATAATTTCAGGATAAGGTATATAAAGTAGTTTCATTAAAATTGTTTTATTTAATAAGTTTTACATATAGTATTTATAATACATCTAATATTTATTAGTGTTTCAGGTTGTGGGACAGATGCTCCTAGATGAACAGAAGATCCAAAAGGCCAAGACAACTCCAGAGACAATCACCTGTAAAAGAAAAATAAACATTAAGCAGGGACACTACTTTTATTATCACCAATGCCTAATAAGCCCAAAAAATCCTAACAGCCTATCTTTTAAGATAGCAAGGCCTATCCCTTCCTCTGATTTCAGTGCAGAGCTTGTTCCCTGAATGGTTACATCCACCACTTTAGTGCCATCAACACATTGTACATATGCTTTACTGAAAGCACTGTACAATACATGCCAGGCACTAAAGTTTTAGATGCATCCACCCATTCAGCAAACAAGCCCTGTGAGAATTAACAATGGTTACCATTGTTAAGGGTCCCTAAACCTATGCAAATCTAGTCCATCTATTAGATGGGTAGTAGAGCAAAGCTCTGAAAAAGCCAAGCCAGGGAAGTCTGCAGGACTGCCTGGTCCCCTTTTATGAAATGGGGTAGGATCAGTACAAACTGCATCATCCCCTGTGTGTTGTAACAGTAGGACATGGTTACACACCTATAAATGGACTAGATAAGAGAATTAAGATTAGGTCATTGATATAGCTAAAACATCAAATTCAAACTCGCCCACTTTTGTAGATTTCATTTTGCAGAGTAAAGGAGCCTCACTCCAAGCCAGTCCATGCATCATAATCACTTTCACCTGAAAAAATATTTCAAATTAATTTCAGATTTAAAGCCAATCTTGCTTTACTTTACAAATTCAGATGGAAAACATTTCTTTAAGGATTTTACCTTTCCTACATATTCTAGTAGCAGTAGTAAAGATCTAATTTAGCAATATAAATATATATGGCATCAATTTGATTAACCTTTACTACAACTCACCTGATTCTGTTTAAGCAATTAACTAACAACTGACAGAGGGACTTCTGGAAAACTATATAAATTTACAATCAAGCTAAAGTAAACATTGAATATTTTTTTTACTTTCAAGGGAAAAATACCATCACTTACAACAAAACTTCCTGCCATTAACTTTGACTCTTGATTACCCTTAACAGTGTTATACATTTATAGATTAAAGCTTATTTAACAAACATTTAATGTTAACTAAACAAGATTTATATTTCATTAAAATTATTAATAAAACACCCTCAACTATGCTGTTTAAGATCTAATGCCCCACATTACAATTTTCACAATTTCATTACATTCCTGAAAGGACTAAACTTGCACATATGGTACCCACTAGCCTAAGCCTAGACTTCCATACCCTAATATTTAATAGGTTTTTAGCAATTAACTTCTACCCTCTAATTCCAATGTACACAACACTACTTACTGTAGATCTGCAAGTATTTTCCTGCAGCTCTTTGTTGCCAGGACCTGTCATGTGAACAGTAAATATTACTAAAAAGTTATTTGCATACCAATGTTATTTTGTTCATACCTGTACCACCAGTTTAACAGTTGCCGTTTTAAATGGCACACCAAGTATCTTGTCCCATCTTTATTAATTACAAACAAACCTATAGTCATTTCAAGTCAACATCCTATACAAATTTTATTTTCCAACAAATTTAGTCATGAACATTTTTCTGGAACATTGCAAACAAACTTTAATTTAACAACCATGTATAACATTTGAATAAAAGCAATACAAAATTTATATATACAAATTCTTATTCTTTTGCAACCACTGCTTACTACTAGGGGGACAAATTTATTTTGTTGAATTATGTACCAAGCTTTTTTGTCTGAAAATTCATAATTAACCCAACTATACTACCAAGACAATGTGATTTTACTAAATTTAGTAATATTTTTACACTAGCAACTATACAAGGCCATATTCTCTCCAGTTATCATCACACTTCTGCAGGTGTAAGGTTCTATCTCCCCCATCTGCAGCACTTATGACCACACTTGGTCTTTATTATAATTTTTTTTATGAACCTGATACAGTACTGTTAATGGAGTAAATGTTTTGTGGGAACAATTTGGCTACAGTTCTGCCAAAGGAATGATTAACACCATGCAAGCCAACTAATATTAAAGTTATTAATATTTATTAAAAGCAGAAGTTTTTATCATATGGGATGTTATTTTAGAAGAATGGGTAGTGTGGTGGTTATGTTATGGTTGAGTAACATGGTACAAGAGGGCAAGTATGCCAATTTCAATTTCTAGCAAACTGGCAGATACAGCAGAAGTGCACACTTTCGGCATAGATTCTAATGGCAGTAAGTTCCTACTAGAGAGTTACTGGCCACCATTCACTAATGACTAGGGGAAGTTACCTCAGAGCATCTTTGATGTGCTTTGATGGCAACGAAAATGTTGCCCCCTTCAAAAGTTAAGCTCGTCTACAGCATTCAGTTTTTAATTAACTATGTAAGGGGGAGATTCTGAATAGCAAGTGCCAATAGGCACTACCACTGGCTTATGGCAAAAGATTCTGTAGCAATAGAACTATAAGCCACACTTCCCCCCCCCCCCCCTTCCTCCCAACTGTTCAGTGTCAAGAGGGGGGGGAGGGTGTCCATTTACTGTACCACTTACATTTTAGTGTGGGCTTCATCCACTATTCTGATGTTAGCTGGAACATTTGTGCCAGCTGCTGGTTTGAAAGGGAGGCATACCATGTGCCAATTCAGGAAGCTTTCCACGTTCCTCACTGCATGTCAGCTCAGGACCTCACTACCATGTTGGGAGGCAGTTGAAGACTAACCAATCAACATCCCAGGCTGGAGAGCAGTGCCAGCTCGGGGAAAATTTACCACCTGCAAAAAATTTAATACTCTTAACAATCTACACCATCTATCTCATCTTTACCTAGCCCCCAAACCTTACATTTGTCAGCATTAAACTGCATCTGGTAGTCTTAACCATTTCAAAACTATAGGGCATCGGTATTTTTTATTTGCCAATTCGGCAACTATTGCAGTCTAAACCATAATCTTGCGAATAACCGAGGTCCTAGGAGAGCTTTTAGGCACTACTTACAACACTTCTCCCAACTTAACCCCATTTATACTAATTTCCTTTGGTATAGCCATGACCTAATCAACTTCAGTCAGCATTCCCAATGATCCGAGCCCCTATCAATTTTGCGCCACTATCAAAATCTCTGCTGAAGTCAAGGTACACAAAATCACAAACCTTATCACTATTTCCTCAACTATGCAACCTAATCCATGAACATTTAGTAATAAAACTACGCGATTTATGTTTTCTGATCAGGGGAAGGAAGACACCAAGCCTTGGGGGCGTAATTTTATTGACATGATAAATAATTCTGCAGAAGTAAAACAGGCTTTTAAATAGGACTTAACAAATGTATAACATAGCCGTGGCTAACGCAAAGTACACGAAACATCTTAAATTGTACACCCGTAGTAAAACGTAATCTTATAGCCTAGTAACAAACTCTGCAGAAACCTAATATCCTAATGTGAATCTTGGACCTGGTCGGGAGAGGGAGTGAGAGCGGGACCTGACTTCCCGCGCCTTTTATGCCACCCAGGCTGGCCGCACCACGCCTGCGGGACGCGATGCGCAATTGTCTCTTCCTTCCCCCGTCAGAAACTCCACCGCCTTTCGTCAAAAGGCAGTGGGCCATATCTAGTCATGTTTCTCAAAAAGAGTAGAGAAATGGCACTTGCAATGTTAGATTCTAGTAACTTTCCTCACAATAGACTAAGCTAATTGGTCACTAACTTAAGCGTTAAAGTCAACTCAAACTTTTCCTTTAAAACTTGCTATATTAGGAACTTTCCACGACCGGCCTTTACCCGACATAATTAAATAGGGTAAAAACGGTATATTAAATGCAGTAAAACTACGGTAAATTCAATATGATAAACTTGCATTCTTTAAGCATGGGCTGCATAGTAAGCGAACTAAACTAAATGTTAAGCACCCTGGCAAACCACTTCGTTCTATTCAATTTCTTTATTTAATCACTTTGTCCGGCTAGAATTTTTAGATTAGATTAAAGGAACACCCTCCCTGGTAACGGCTGAACTAGTTAACAAAATACAAATATTTAGGTAAAATACTTCCATAAAACCCGTCTATTTCCCCCACCAGTCGACTTGTTCAGCTAAAGGCATAATGTAATGTTCCACTTTAGTAAATAAAGACTTAAAAAAACACTACCCCATCTGTGTAGTTACCGTTTACCTGACATTCTACGCTTAAAATAACCCATCTATTCCCCATAATTGTTCGATATAACTTACCTCTCACCCGCTGGTCGAGTACACAGCAGTATATATCCTCCTCCATCACTCACCGCGTGGATACTATTTCACTCTGGCCGCAAATTGCCTCAAATCCCCTACGTTGTCCATAAACATATATAGAAGAGCAACTGACCATAACACCTGTATAGCGATGTTCACATAACGTGGGAACATTAGTAGTACCGCTGTCAAAACATAGATGGCGCCAGGACAAACGGTAATTCCTATGGACTCGCCCAGTTATGCGTAGGGAATTGAGCTTCAGCTGTTTGGTCCCGCCCCTCAGCTGTATTCACCTAGTTGTACTCACCTAATTTGTGCTTGCAGGGGTTGAGCTTTGGTTCTTTGGTCCCGACTCTCAACCGTCAATCAACAGGTGTACAGGTTCCTGAGCCTATTGGGCTCTATCACATCTACATTTGAAATTGTGTATGGAGTCAGCCTCCACCACATCACTGCTTAATAGATTCCATTTGTTAACTACTCTGACACTGAAAAAATTCTTTCTAATATCTCTGTGGCTCATTTGGGTACTAAGTTCCCCTTGTTCGTGTTCCACCCGTGTTAAAGAGCTGTCTTTGTAACTATCAAAATGCATATATCTTTGCTTTCACTTCAGTTATATTTATGACACGGGATTTAAAATTTGCCTATATTTCTGCTTCTCTGATGACATTAAAAACTTTCGTTTATTACAGTATCTACATAAAATTAACATTTATCTTCATTAGGTTGTAGTTCTCATCAATAGGGAGAGCGTCGGTAAAAAAAAAAATTGTTTAAATATAAATATCTTTCCTCTCTTAATAATATGCCCGAAACGCTATGCGTACTAGTGGCTTTAGGTATTGTATGTACTAGCTCTATCTATAAATCCAATATTATGTTTGTAAATCGACTAATGGCCACTGCTTGTTCACAAGCGGGGATGTTTCTGATGGGGGAGAAAGAAACATTTGCGCAGCGCGTCCCGCGGCGTTGCGCGGGCAGTCTGGGGCGCGTATAAATACGGGGGCACAGAGGGGCTCTGCGCAGCAGTCACACAGGGTGCAGTCGCACCTCCACAGATCTCCAGTATCATCTATTGATACTGGTAATTCACCATTTGGTCACCACTTGGTCCGGGAGACATCTCCCGTCACGCAGGGTGCAGTCGCGCCTCCACAGATCTCCAGTATCAGCTCTTGATACTGGTAATGGCTCAAAAGGGCCACCACTTACGAGCTATTCATGCCCGTGCCACCTTTTAGGTGGCTTCATCTTCATCAATCAATACAATCTGTTTAAATCACGGAAGACATCTTCCGTCACGCAGGGTGCAGTCGCACCTCCACAGATCTCCAGTATCAGCTATTGATACTGGTGATGGCTCAAAAGGGCCACCACTTACGGGCTATTCATGCCCGTGCCACCTTTTGGGTGGCTTCATCTTCATCGTAACACATTCACAAGGGAGACATCTCCCGTCATGCAGGGTGCATTCGCACCTCCACAGATCTCCAGTATCAGCTCTTGATACTGGTAATGGCTTAAAAGAGCCACCACTTACGGGCTATTCATGCCCGTGCCACCTTTTGGGTGGCTTAATCTTCATCAATCAATCGGGGCTCTGCGGAGAGAGACCATTTGGTCACCATTTGGTCCGGGAGACATCTCCTGTCACGCAGGGTGCAGTCGCGCCTCCACAGATCTCCAGTATCATCTCTTCGGGGTCCGGGGTGGCGGGGCTGCCCTCCCCTCCACCCCCATTGAGCAAGGGAGCAGAGTCCTCTCAACCCTCTCCTATGACCATGCTAGCATCCCAGTATAATCAACTCAAGCGAGCTTCCGGTCCCTCACCGGAATTCACTAACTGGACCGAGAATCAGTGGTTCAAAAAGTTGTGCCTAGTCCTCGAGTCACAAAATACTATCATCTTGAGTCTTCTCAACGAGAATTTAGCGAACCGCGCTAATCTCCAACAACAACAACAAGAAATAACCCTCCTCCGCGAGGATATTAGAAACTATAAGGCTAGCCAAGACCAACTACAGCATGATTTGAATGATCTCCATGAGGAAAACAACCTTCGGAAAACTGATGAAGCCTTAAAAAAACAGGAGGAAGCTCTCAGCAAAATGACTGCATGTATCAGTACATTTTCAGCCCAACGTTCCGTCTCCCAGGAGGAACAAGACCAGCAAAAGCTGCTAGACTCTGTTATCGTGTCGTCCCAAGATATACCTGTGGAACATGAAGGTGAAAATTGTGTCGAAATAGCTCAGGATCTCTTAAAAAACAAATTGCAGCTCAGTCTAAACAAAACTGACGTTATTGCTGCCTACAGAGTAGGCAAAAAGAATCCATCAGGTCTAAATCAACGGAAAATTCTCCTGAAGCTGTCTTCCCAGTTCACGAAATCCAATCTAGTCCGGACAGCTGCATCCCAACGGAAGGGATTATACATCAACGAGTGCTTGACCAGGAACAGACAACAAATCCTCTACCGCCTGCGTCAAATCCGTCAACAAAACCCAGATGCGATTCATCAGTGCTTTGTTAGAGATGGTCTGATAAAGGTGAGAAAAACCGCAGAGGGCAAAATGTTTACAATTACTAGAGAAGAAAACCTCAACACTTTCCTCTCCCAATGTGGTTTGTCTCACCTTATCACTCCCAGTGAATTAACTTAATTAACCCCCTGTCAACTAGTGGGGCTAGGTATCCTAAGTCTCCTAGCTTGGTTCATTTTCTGACGTAATTTTTAACTTACTCTTACCTAGTCATTTACCGAAATTATTTAATTGAGTGTATTAAGTAGTTCTTCAGGTCTTTTTAATTATACAGTCATTACTGAACTATCTATAGTTATTAATCATTAGCTTAAATTTGCCTATGTTATTATTCAACTTTTCTTTGATTTCATTTATTACCTAGGTTGCCTAGCCTCGCCATGCTCCCTTACTCCATTGTACCCCTGGCTTTGCCTGCATCTCAAATTGCAAATTGTTACTTACAGTGTACCTGAGAGTACTCGTAAACAATCTACCTCATTTTTTCTTTTTTTTTCAGTTTTGCTCAATTTGTTTTTTTTTTGTATTGCTTAGTCTTGCTTATATTTTTTGTTTTGTATTTCTATATCTTGTGTTTTGTATAGTCCATGTTTACATGTTTTTTCTTTAATCTCATTAATTGCCTAGGTTGCCTAGCCTAGCCATACTCCCTTACTCCATTGTACCCCTGTAAGCCCCTTTTGTGTTTGTTTTGTACAGTATTGTGTATATATTTTTCCCAATTTTATAGCTTATTTCTACTTATTTCTGATTCTACAATCAGCTTTTTTTATGCAGACAAGTATAGACCCAGAACTTAACCTCTTATCCACTATCTATGACAATAATCACTTTAATGATCTAAATTGCAGATATTTTGCAGCACATGATGTAAACAATGTATTAACTCATAATCACAATATCTCTGTAATCAATTTGAACGTTAGATCCCTAGGTAAACACTTCGATGATGTTAGTGCCTTGATTGAAACTATTGGCAACAAATTCTCTTTTATTATACTTACTGAAACATGGTTGAAAGAGGATACTACTCAACTCTTTAACATGCCTAACTACTCAGCAATTCACAACTGTCGCCAACTTCAGAGAGGTGGTGGCACTGCTCTTTACTACCACCAAGAACTAACATGCTTAAAAGAAATTAGAACTAGAGACTGCTATGGGGAGTATATCTTCGCCAGCTTCAGAGTCAAGGGTGCCGAGTCTGTCCTGTCTGTGGGTGCAGTCTATAGAATTCCCAACACTGATGTGTCTGAATTCAACTCAAACCTTAGAAATCTAATACTTGATAACAGACTGAACAAAAACCACCTAATTATCGCAGGGGACTTTAATATTGACCTCTGCGAGCCAGAACACCCTACTGCTGTTATCTTCCTCAACTGTATGAATTCCTGCTTCCTCATACCCTTAATCACTAGACCTACTAGAATCACTGATAGCACTGCCACGACTCTAGATCACATCTGGACCAACATAACCTCTACGCTTACTTCAGGTATAATCACCGATAGCACTACAGACCACTACCCCACATTTCTCTTAACTAACATTAGCAAACCACCTCTAGAGACAAGGGAGTTAAGCTTTAGGCTGCACAATGAAACTGCTATAAACAATTTTATAACTGCTGCTGATAATGTCAACTGGGAGTCTGAGTTAGGTAACATAGGGGACATCAACCTAGCAGTGCAATCTTTTCTACAAACAACTCTTAGCCTTTATAACACCCACTGTCCTAGGCTTACAAAACAAGTCACAAGCAAAAGGCTTAACAATCCTTGGCTTACAAAGGGAATACTGAAATCCATTAACAAAAAACACGACCTTGAGAAGAAGTATAGGTTAGGAATGGTCTCCAAAGAATTCTCAAAGAATTACTCATTATTGCTATCTAAGATAATTAGACGAGCCAAAACTAAATACTACGAAGATAAATTTACTCAAATAAAGAGCAACATTAAACAAACTTGGAGCACAATTTCACAAATATTGGGATCAAAGAAATCTTTAAATAACAAACCGACTCTCCTGTCTAATAATGATGGTCAGCTTTCAGCCTCTGATTCTGCTATTGAGTTCAATAGGTTCTTCTCTTCCATTGGTTCATCCCTTGCAAATGATATTCCATCTTCCAGTACTGACATTAAGGACTATCTTACAGGTAACTATCCACAGTCTCTGTACCTAAAGCCTATTAACTCCACTGACGTCAATGAGATAATCCTTTCCCTTACAACCAAGTCTGGTGCCCTTGAGGAGATACCAACTTTAATTTACAAAAAAAACTCCAGATCTTTAGCCCCTGCTATTGCTTTGCTCTTCAACAAGTCACTTGAACTCCAAACCTTTCCAGATATTCTAAAAAAAGCGAGAGTAACGCCTGTCCACAAATGTGGTGACCCCACAGATGTTAACAACTACAGACCTATATCAATCCTGCCAAACTTGTCAAAAATTTTTGAAAAACTTATATATAAGCAGCTTTACTCATATCTAGCCAAACTCAATATACTTAGCCCTTGCCAATATGGCTTCAGACCCAAAAAAAGCACTAACGATGCACTTATTAGTATGCTTAACTCGATTCATACAGCTCTTGATAAAAAGGAGTTCCCTGTTGGGTTATTTGTGGACCTGCGTAAAGCTTTTGATACTGTCAACCACCATAACCTTCTTCTTAAATTACATCATTATGGAGTCAGAGGACACTCCCTACAATACCTCGAGTCCTACCTTACTGACAGGCTCCAATATGTTTCTGTGAATAATACAATTTCTCCCACCCTACCCATCAACATTGGTGTTCCTCAGGGCAGCATACTTGGCCCTCTCCTCTTTCTCATCTACATTAATGACCTTCCAAATGCCTCCCAACACCTCAAACCAATTCTATTTGCTGACGACACAACCTTCATTTACTCCAGTCCTGACCCTCTTGCTCTAAATGCCACAGTAAATACTGAGCTAAATAAAGTCCATCTTTGGCTAACTGCCAACAAACTCACCCTTAACATTGACAAAACTTTCTATATTCTGTTTGGCAATAAATCCTCTAGTCATATAAATCTCAAAATAAACAATACCCAAATTTGTAACAAATTAGATGGCAAATTCCTTGGCATTCTCATTGACCACAAGCTGAATTTCCAGGGACACATTCTAAATATATCAAAAAAAGTTTCAAAAACTGTTGGCATTCTTTCTAAGATCAGATATTATGTACCACGCCCTGCCCTGGTGACTCTCTATTACTCCCTTATCTATCCTTATCTCAACTATGGTATTTGTGCTTGGGGTTCTACTACCCAAAATCACTTACGTCCTCTAATTACCCAACACAAAGCTGCTATTAGAACAATATCCAACTCTGGCCCCAGACATCACTCGGTACCCCTACTCAAATCTCTGAATATGTTAGATATTAAGTCACTGCACATTCTCTCATGTGTATTATACATATATAAAACGCTAAACTATAATGCCAATCCTGATCTTAAAAGCTTCATAGAAGGTTGTAACAGAACCCATGAGCACCACACCAGAAATAAATACAGTTTTGATATTCCTAGAGTACGTCTTAATCAAACTAGAAATGCTCTGCAAATCAAGGGGCCCAGAATGTGGAATGACCTTCCCAACCATGTTAAAGACTGTACCTCTCTCAACCAGTTTAAGATAAAAACTAAACACTACCTAATAAATTCCCTGTAATCTACCTCACTCCTCTATTGTCAACCCATGTCTGTTATTTTCTTTTTTTTTTTTTTTAATCAACACTGTTTGTCAACCTATTGTATTTGTGCTGCTTTTTCAGTCAAGTTCCCCCTTTTTTATCTTTATTTGTATTTGTTCTCAACACTTTTTATTCTTTATGCTCAATTAGTATTAAGTTCTAGATATTTATGTTTTTCTTGCCCGAAACGCATTGCGTAATAGTGGCTTTAGGCATTGTATGTACTAGCTCTATCTATATATCAATCCATTAATGTAACATCACTTGTATGTATATACCTTACCTGAATAAACATCTGATCTTGATACTCACACGGGAGGCATCTCCCGTCACGCAGGGTGCAGTCGCACCTCCACAGATCTCCAGTATCATCTATTGATACTGGTGATGGCTCAAAAGGGCCACCACTTACGAGCTATTTATGCCCGTGCCACCTTTTGGGTGGCTTCATCTTCATCTTAACACATTCACAAGGGAGACATCTCCCGTCATGCAGAGTGCATTCGCACCTCCACAGATCTCCAGTATCAGCTCTTGATATTGGTAATGGCTTAAAAGGGCCACCACTTACGGGCTATTTATGCCCGTGCCACCTTTTGGGTTGCTTCATCTTCATCTTAACACATTCATAAGGGAGACATCTCCCGTCATGCAGGGTGCATTCGCACCTCCACAGATCTCCAGTATCAGCTCTTGATACTGGTAATGGCTTAAAAAGGCCACCACTTACGGGCTATTCATGCCCGTGCCACCTTTTGGGTGGCTTAATCTTTATCAATCAATCAAATCGGGGCTCTGCCCTCACTCCGCCTGCCCCCGCCGCTGCCCTCGCAAAGCCCACCCACCTCCCCTTTGCAAGCGGCTGTCTTTGTACCCCCGTCATGCTTTGCACAGTTGTCCCCTTTTCTCCCCACTGCATGTGGGAAGGGGGGTGCAGCGCCGGTCCCCAAGTGTCCGCAGCTAATACTTTGCCCAGTCTAGGTGCTAGTAAGCCCTGTAACGGTTCTATTGTTACGTAAAGTATGGTGACAAATAAACACAGACACTAAGATACTATATATATATTTGGTCGAATATACAGAAGTACACAGGTGATACTTTGGTGTGAGTTGAGCGCACTGAGCGTCGGTACAGTATCTCGCAAGTGTCTGCTCTAGACCACACTTGAAAGTAGACTAGCCAATGTTCGCTACACCGCTGCTTATATTGCTCGGGCAACACCTCACCGTGTTGCGGTGGTGCGGCTGGTAACTGGGGTCGAAAAGTGAACTGCGTAGTCGGCGGATGTGTCTCTGGATTTAGCAGTGTCGCAGACGTTGAGACGAAGCCTGGAGCAGAGCAGAGAGCTGAGTGAGGCCGGAGTCGTGGAGCTCTATGTGGGAGAGCGTGGCGGCTCGATTGAGAATTGTGAGTGTCTAAACTCGGGGAGCGAGAGCGTGGCGGCTCGATTGAGAATTGTGAGTGTCTAAACTCGGGGAGCGAGAGCGTGGCGGCTCGATGCGGTCGTAGTCTGCTGTCTGCTCTGTGTCGAAGCTGTAGTGTCTTGGGTTGATTAGGACTGTACACGCCGAGTACTACATTGTTGACTGTGGAAATTGTAGTCTGGTACTAAAAGATGTAGGCAGTGTGCGGACAAGCTCGGTGTAGCAGGAGAGAAGAAGGTGCATAATTGTTGCGTCCTTGGGTCGCTGGTGGAGCATTTAGATCCGGGGCGGATGGGCTCGGGCACCAGGACATTAGGAGGTAATGTAGGCACGTAGTTAGGACAACGAGGTAATCACTGCTAGAGCTGAATTGTCCTGGAGGCGACGAAGAGTCGGAAACACAAGCTGTAAGTCCTGTACTGCGCAAAGTGCTTGAGTCGGCAGAGTATCAGAATGCAGTGAACGTGTAGATGAATCTGACGAAAGAGCAGCTTTCGTGGGCGCCCCTGTAGAACAAGCAGTGCCCTGGCAGCGACGGAGAGTCGGCAGGACAGGCTGTAGATCACACATTATGTAGTTACTGATGAAGCTGCCAGATGAGTGAGTAGTGATCGTGGAGCAGCAAGCCGTAGTAGATGAAAATGCAGAGACGATCGCGATGAAAATCATAGCTATGGCAAGGGTGTTGGCAACGTTCCATGACAGGTGGCTGCGGTCCACAGCAAGCAGCAGCAGTGGAGGTCCAGTGAAAGTCCATGTTGTAGTCCATCGTGGCTGGGTATCGTCGAAACTCTCTGGGGTCACCAATGTAACGGTTCTATTGTTACGTAAAGTATGGTGACAAATAAACACAGACACTAAGATACTATATATATATTTGGTCGAATATACAGAAGTACACCGGTGATACTTTGGTGTGAGTTGAGCGCACTGAGCGTTGGTACACTATCTCGCAAGTGTCTGCTCGAGACCACACTTGAAAGTAGACTAGCCAATGTTCGCTACACAGCTGCTTATATTGCTCGGGCAACACCTCACCGTGTTGCCCGGGCAACGCCTCACCTCATTCATCTCCAAAGGTTGACAGGAATATTAACACTATATTTGGAGCGAGTATATTATTGGGATAATCTACTCGCTACAGCCCTACTTGTAGTCACCCCCTTCTCCTTATTCATTAGGTCTTTTACGGCCTCTTGGTCGGGTCCATTACGTGTTATGTGGTCTCTCACTTATTAGTTATTCTTTGTGTCCTGCCTGTTATATCCTAGTGTTATATAATTACTACACATTTGCACTCGGCCTTAATTCTAGTACCAGTTAACCTTTAGGTTTCTGCAGAATTAGTTTCCATGTCACTATAGGCTAAGGTCTCATACTTACTACGGGTGTACCTTTTAAGTTAAATCTAGTCCTCGGACTTGGAATTGTTACTGTTAATTCTTACTTTATATATTTACTTTATATATTTTAATATAAACTTTATATATTTACTTACTTTATATATTTGAAACTTTATATATTTACATGTTCAATATTAAGTTTAATATAATATAAACTTTGTTTATATGTCTATAATATAAACCGTGTTTAATATAAACTTTATATATTTACTTACTTTATATATTTGAAACTTTATATATTTACATGTTCTGCAGAATTTAATCTTCAATAAATTTAAAGCCCCATACTGCCAGTATCTTTCTCCCCCTGATCAGAAATTTATGTACTTTCCTGAATAAAATGAACTTTACTTTACTAATATCTAATCTCTGTGACTAAAACGTAAGAACGACTTTATCTATGCGTTTTTGATAACATATACAATTATAAGCTTTATTAGTGAATCTCTATTAATTAAACAATATATCAGAGAGTGTGTAAGGTTCGGTGTTCCATGTGCGTGTCTGTGTCTGTCCCTGTCCCTCTGCTCCTGTCCCTGTCCCTCTGCTCCTGTCCCTGTCCCTCTGCTCCTGTCCCTGTCCCTCTGCTCCTGTCCCTGTCCCTCTGCTCCTGTCTCTGTCCCTCTGCTCCTGTCCCTGTCCCTCTGCTCCTGTCCCTGTCCCTCTGCTCCTGTCCCTGTCCCTCTGCTCCTGTCCCTGTCCCTCTGCTCCTGTCCCTGTCCCTCTGCTCCTGTCCCTGTCCCTCTGCTCCTGTCCCTGTCCCTCTGCTCCTGTCCCTGTCCCTCTGCTCCTGTCCCTGTCCCTCTGCTCCTGTCCCTGTCCCTCTGCTCCTGTCCCTGTCCCTCTGCTCCTGTCCCTGTCCCTCTGCTCCTGTCCCTGTCCCTCTGCTCCTGTCCCTGTCCCTCTGCTCCTGTCCCTGTCCCTCTGCTCCTGTCCCTGTCCCTCTGCT